>NW_026884338.1:0-11164 GCF_032173495.1 Musca vetustissima | reverse complement strand
GGGTTCGTCACAGAAAATTTATAATTAAGTGACCGAGAGTGAAAAGATTTAGTTTCAGTTTTCAAATTCAGTATACTTCGCTTTATTTAGTCTTAAAATCATACAATAATCTCCGATACTTATATTATTAAAGCCTCCAACATATGCTGCTACTGTTCCGGCACGGCTGTTTGTTTTCCAGGGACTCGGGTTGGTCGGTTCTGGCGATCTGGAGTCGGTTTTGGTCCTTGCTGCTGCTTTCTCTTTAAGTCTCGACGCTTTCCAACGCTTTCCTTTCTATAAAGGCCCACGACGGCTCTTTATTTCGAGTCTGCCTATAAAATCACTTTTCTGCTATATAAAGGCCCACGACGGCTCTTTATTTCGAGTTTTGCCTATAAAATCACTTCTCCTGTTATATAAAGGCCCACGACGGCTCTTTATCTCGAGTTTTCTTTTAAATCACTTCTTGTTAGATAAAGGCCCACGACGGCTCTTTATTTCGCATTTCCTTTAAAAATCACTTTCTATTATATAAAGGCCCACGACGGCTCTTTATCTCGAATTTTCTTTAAAAATCACTCTTCTATTATATAAAGGCCCACGACGGCTCTTTATTCCGAATTTCCTGTAAAAATCACTTTCTATTATATAAAGGCCCACGACGGCTCTTTATTTCGCATTTCCTTTAAAAATCACTTTCTATTATATAAAGGCCCACGACGGCTCTTTATCTCGAATTTTCTTTAAAAATCACTCTTCTATTATATAAAGGCCCACGACGGCTCTTTATTCCGAATTTCCTGTAAAAATCACTTTCTATTATATAAAGGCCCACGACGGCTCTTTATCTCGAGTTTTCTTTTAAATCACTTCTTGTTAGATAAAGGCCCACGACGGCTCTTTATTTCGCATTTCCTTTAAAAATCACTTTCTCTCCTATATAAAGGCCCACGACGGCTCTTTATCTCGAATTTCCTTTAAAAATCACTTTTCTATTATATAAAGGCCCACGACGGCTCTTTATTTCGAATTTCCTTTAAAAAAATCACTTTTCTGTTATATAAAGGCCCACGACGGCTCTTTATCTCGAATTTCCTTTAAAAATCACTTTCTATTATATAAAGGCCCACGACGGCTCTTTATTTCGAATTTCCTTTAAAAATCACTGTTTCTGTTATATAAAGGCCCACGACGGCTCTTTATCTCGAATTTCCTTTAAAAATCACTTTTCTATTATATAAAGGCCCACGACGGCTCTTTATTTCGAATTTCCTTTTAAAAAGCACTTTTGTTATATAAAGGCCCACGACGGCTCTTTATTTCGAATTTCCTTTAAAATCACTTTCTCTCCTATATAAAGGCCCACGACGGCTCTTTATTTCGAATTTTCTTTAAAAATCACTTTTCTATCATATAAAGGCCCACGACGGCTCTTTATTGCGAATTTCCTTTTAAAAAAACACTTTTGTTAGATAAAGGCCCACGACGGCTCTTTATTTCGGGTTTCACCTAAAAATCACTTTCTTCACTCACCGATATTTTATTATTTCCCCGTATGGTGATTTCTCCTCCGTTCTCCTTATTCTGACCGCTCCTGCTGGTTTGGCCGCTCTGCACAGACTGATCACGAGCGCGGCTTGGCTCTCCCTTTTCTACACTCGGTCGCGAATTCCAGGATGCTTCCAGTCGCCTTCCCGACGTCGAACCTCTGCCGCCGCGCCGACCACGTGGTCTCTCTGCTAACGGGAACTTGTTTACGAACATAGTTTCAAGGTTAACGGGACCATGTTTACATTTTCATTATAACTTACTTTCAACTAAGCATTTCGGACACAACTGTACTTCTCTATTCCTGTCCCAACTTATGCATTAAAATACTTCATCGATCTTAATTCTTATATTTTATAATTATTATTATTACTAAGAACCAAATTCACTTCATAAAAAAAATATAATTCAAAGAAAAAAAAAATATATAAAAATAAAAGTAACAAAAAAAATCAAAATTCAAAATAACAAAAACAAAAATTCAAATTAACAAAAAAAAAAACAAATTAAACCAAATTGTTGGGGCAAAAATGAGGGACGATTTTTGTCCTCACAAAACTGATACCAATTTTATTGTCGTATGTCTCGCATGTAAATATTTATAGGTGCTTAGGTAATATCTGAATTATTTAGCAACCCATTTACATTAGAGGGCAGAAATATAGCGCTGATCGCTTTAAAATTTTCCAAGAGGTTCATTGTTAAGGCTAGGAATAAACATCCGCAAAAAGTTACAGTTCCGTGGTAGTTGTGTAGGGTATCGTATGGTCGGCCCCGTCCGACTATACTGCTCCGCTCACTGGTTCATATATCTTCCCGTATAAAGGCCTAACCCATTTACAATTGGAAGTATAAACCATTTTTCCACCTTCTCTAAACTTATTCAATATAGGTCCATATACAGATATACACGCCATATAAAGGTCTAGCCGCATTTTTGGTATGTTGAACATCAAAAGAGAGCAACACCATTCGACATACACATTCTGCACAACATTTTTCATCGCAGGTCATCGTTTGATGTTTCAAAACTATTCATTTTTATGAAATAGTTGTCAAATATTTGAATTAATTTTACGAAATGATTCTGGTGACTTCTAAAACCCCATTTATAAACAAACAAAAAACTACAAACCCAAAACGTTAATAGCGATAAATATTTGCAACTGCCATGCTGTATTACCTTAAGAAAACAACGTCCATAACAGTCATCTCGTCTATTTTTTTAATATCCCACATAGAAATAGATTGCATGTCATGCCGGGACAAGAAAATAAGCATTTAAAGGCTGACATCTCGTTTATGTCTATTTACACAAGCCTTCATGTTTTATGATACATTTATTTGAAATTGTTGCACGCTGTGGCATTCACTTGCAACATTGCACAGTGCTGATGCCGACCATTAGAGCTTTTGCACTTCTCTGTTGTTGTTGTCCGTTGTTTGCACCATTTTTCCTTCCTTTTTTCACACACTTTTAATGGTTCCACACTGACAGCGTGAAGACAAGACAGTGATGTTCGTAATGAATATGTATTTGAGAATGCAAGTGTAATGTTACTTACTGACTAGCCAGCTGGATGGGTGGGCGGTCGTTTGGTCTCTTGGACGTTCGTTCGGATGGTCGGTTGGTTGTAACAAACATCATTATAAGAATACATTAAAATAAGTACGTGATATTTGATACTTGTTGTCAGCATCAAGTGTCATAAGCAACAAATCCCTCCAGAGGACAACCCAACGACACCAGTATAGGGCACTTTGAGTTGAAATCAGGCCTTATTACCGACAACAACCACAATCATTTATTAAAAGAAACAGGGATAGAGATAAAAAAGAATACGGGATGCCCTGCTCGGTTGGCATGGTTGTGATTTTACACCAACTTCATGCCATTAGAATAGCATTCTGCGCTGTTTCTTGTTGGGTCGTTTAGGTGGCGCGGCTTTGTGGCAGCCGGTATTGTTAATGATGTTGACGTTCTTGTTGTACGGCTCGACTGCTCGGCTCGGCTCGCTTAAATGCATTTTGTCTTTAGGCCATTTTGCGAAGGCACATCAGCAAAACTTCCTTATTAGGTTGATTGTCGTGCTAACATATCGCCTTGTCCTGCATTTCGCTTCACACTTTTTAATGCTTTTCTCTGTAATACTTCACTTAAGGGGTTAATATGTTATCGTTTGGCCGTAGTGTATAATTTTTTGTTGAACAGTGGGTGCTGGTGAATAACAAATAAAATGGAGGATTGCGATAAAGTCAATTCGGATAAAAATGTCTTAACCAAATGTTCACCAATGAAAGGAAATAGAAAAATTAGTAGATTCTTGCCGTACGGGAACAGAAATATAGAAAATACCTACATTACACTGTGCAACAAGATTTTGGGGAAGGAAAATTCCTATTCTATAAGAGAATTTCTATAGATAGAAAATTCCTTTATTAAGTACACATTTTTGGTGGTGGAATATTCGTTTTGGGGATGAAAACTCGTATGGATTATAATAAGAATATAGAAGAACAAATGGGCATAGATCCTTTTGTTGAGGTATCCCATCTTATTATAATTTTTGATACCCAGTTCTAGTTTTCCATTTCATTGCAAAATTTTCATACAAGAGATGCTCCTACGTACAATATCCTGTCGATAAAACAGACGTAGCATGTTTAGTTGGCAATTGACATGGAACCGGTCGAAATTAAAACTAGTAATGAAAGCAATAAAGTCAGACTGGGCCAACTATATGATAACCTTCACCACTTTGGGTACATAAAAGATTTGCTAATGTGTATAATGTCCTGTATATTGAATATTTAGCAACACTATTTTGTACTTTTGCATACGAAGGAGCCCTTTCATCTAACAAATTCACCATATCTTACTTACTTACTTAGCTGGCTTGTTACAGAACGGTTGTTCCATAAGCCGAGCTTAAAAAAGATTTCCAAGCGCGTCGGTCTTGTGCGCAATTCCACCAATTTGGAAGACCACGTTCCAAGATGTTGTTTTCTACTTGGTCTTTCCATCTGATTCGTGGCCTTCCCCTTCTACAGGAACCATCAGTAGGCTCATTTTTATATGCCTTTTCATTTTCATTTCATCCGCACAATATGGCCTAGCCAACGTAGTCGCTGCAGCTCGATCGATGTCCGAGAATAAATGGTATAGCTTATGGTTCATTCAACGCCGATATTCACCATCGACGCAGATCGGTCCGTAGATCTTTCGGAAAATTTTTCTCTCAAAAACCCCAAGAGCTGCCTCATCTGCTTGCGCAAGTACCCATGCCTCTGATCCATATAATAGAACGGGTAGTATCAGCGTCTTGTAAAGTGTGAGTTTGGTCTGGCGGGAGGTGGCCTTGTTTCTAAACTGCTTACTTAGACCATAGTAGCATATTACCGCTCGCAATGTTCGACCCATTATATCAATATCAGCGGCGCACTATGTCGCGAGTTCATATAAACAGCGGCCAAAAATAGAAGGAGTTATCGTAAGTTAATGAAATTTGGTACATGTGCTTATTATTGCCCTAAAGAGCAACTGACAAAAAATTAGATAGGTCGGACCAAGATTTGGTATACCTCCCATATAATGGGTCTTGAGAATGTCACCCTTTTTGGGCTATAAAATCTTTAATATTCAAATAAATTCAATGAAAATTGGCAATTTACAGTTAATTAGGCCTATAAAGCAACTGACCATAAACTGGGTAGATCGGACCAAGATTTGATATACCTCCCATACAAAGGGTCTTGAAAATTTTACTATTTTGGGCTATAAAATCTTTAATATTCAACCAAATTCAATGAAAATTGACAATTTACATTTACTTATGCCTATAAAGCAACGGACCAAAAACTGGGTAGATTGGACCAAGATTTGGTATACCTCCCATACAAAGGGTCTTGAAAAATCCGATTTTTGGACCTATATATAGTTTATATTCATCCAAATTCCAGGAAAATTTTCATGTCTTCGTCCAAATTACATCTAATTTAGGCGAAGACAGTAATAGGTGTTGTAATTTAGTTGTTACAGGTACCTACCATACCAAATGTCCCTACAAATTTAACTTTCTGTACTATAAAATCGTTATATGCAGCTAAATTAAGTATAGTAGTTTTATTTTAGTTATTTTTATTATAATAAAACAAATATTTGATATCCTTTAATAACTAATAAATTACTTTTTTATCATTGACAACATTTTGAAAACACACATCAGATATATATATATATATATATTGTCTTCCCAAATGTACGATTTAGTATCATCCACATTATAATCTCGGGCTTTTACTTTATGGCTGTTTAAGGATATTACAAGGTCGGATTGTAATATAAAACACTAAATAAAATCCTTATTTAACTCGGCTTTAACAAAAGTTCGGGCTGCTACTGATTATTTGTTCGCATGACTTGTTAGCATCTTGTGAAAGTCGCTCAAAAGGTATTGTACTGCACTTTGCATATCCCATGCCATGAACAAATATTTTTCTGTATGAACTTTTCACAAAGGTAATTCATGTGCGACCTCTAAATTTAGATTATAAGATTATGTCTCAAATGATCTGATAAATAAGTATAATCTTCAAACTGACTGAAAATTTATTTAAAAGCTATATTTTAAAACCAATTATCCCATATCTCCGCTTCGAATAACGTTTTTACCACTCAATTGCATATTTTATGTAAAATATTGTATTATTACTATGTTCTGAATCCATCTTCTCCTTCCTATTTGACCCTCAACAACTCATTTAATTGTATACATAACATATTGGACTATTCGCTTCTAACCATTTCGTGAATATGCCATATTTTTCCATAAGGTGGTCACCAAAAAAAGTTAAATAACTCTTAGGACCGCAGGACTCCGCAGCTAATTTTTTTTATTCCTTAAATAACACAATTTCACCACTTAAATATAAAAACAATTAGAGCTAACCTTTTTTAAATTTTTTTTTCTGCTCCAATAATTTCAAAATTTGTTTTACAAATTTGATGAACTAAGTACTACAAGTGTGGGCGACTGTATACACCATATGATATTTATATACATACAAACTAAAGCGAATCCTAGTCTTTACATCCACAGCAACCAAAATAAACACTTTTATAATAACCGTTAATTTGAATATTCAAATATCCGAGCATCAGAAAAACACACCCATTTTTCGAAAATATGGTAAAAAATCAGTTTATAAATAATTATCAGATTTGAACCTTTGTAGAGACAAAACTACTCGACATATCGATGTAAAATTTCATATTTATTCTAATTGGAGTATTTTCTATCAATCCTCATAAAAAAATTTGTTCTCCGTGGTACTTGGTTTTGACCATTTTTGGCCGCGGTCGTGACACTGTGCGGCGTAGGCGAGTAACATGTGTTGTTTGGTGTACAGAGTGCCATTTCTGTTCACATTTGCGTCTCGTATGACCTTTTCCAGTAGGATGTTAAAAAGATCACACGACAAACTGTCACCTTGTCTGAATCCTCGTTAGGTATTGAAGGGCTCCGATAGGTCCTTTCCTACTTTCACTGCTGACCTTGTGCCACTTAAAGGTATCCTGCATAGCCGTATTAATTTTGCAGGAATACCGAACGCAGACATGGCTTAAAACAGCTCTGAATGGATAGGGCTGTCGAATGCGGCTTTATAGTCGACAAATAGGTGGTATGTGTCGATGTGTTTTTCGTGAGTCTTTTCTAGGATTTGGCCCAGAGTGAAAATCTGGTCAATGGTGGATTTGCAAGGTCTGAAGCCACATTGGAATGGTCCGATGATGTCATTGACCATTGGCTTCAATCGTTCACACAGCACACTGGATAGCACTTTATATGCGATGGGAAGGAGACTTATTCCTTTATAGTTGGCACATATCGTCTTGTCTCCTTTTTTGTGCACGGGACACAGGATGCTGAGGTTCCAATCATTGAGCATGCATTCATCTAGCCAAATTGTGCTAATCAACTGGTGCATGCTCGTTGGTCAAATTTCCGGACTTCATTCTGACTCCTGTACATCTCGATTTGCTCACGCTCACGTTTTTCTTGTCCTTTCTTCTTTTTTTCTGAAAACACGTTTCTCCTCTCTCTCCTTTTCTCCCGATAATTCTCCATCACGTTACGTGTTGCTACTGTCTGCAGGGTTGCCCTATACGCTGCGTTTTTCACATCAGTAGCTTGGTGGTGGTTTTTTGGTACCCAATTGTTCTTTTTGCTGCAGTTTGTAGGGAGTGGGCAATTCTTTGCCATTGTGCTTCTATACTATTATCGGGACAAGAAGTGCTTTCATCAAGCAGATGGGTAAGATGAGCGGAGTAGGCCTCGGCTACCTGTTGTGTTTGCAGCTTTTCGACGTCGAGTTTCCGTGTTGTATTAGATCGCACCTTTGCTGCAACATTAAGACGGGTGCGTACCTTGGCTGCTACAAGGTAATGGTCCGAATCATTCGCTCCTCGGATTGATCGGACGTCTAAAACATTGGATGAATGCCTTACGTCTATCACAACATGATCAATTTGATTTCTCGTTACTTGATCAGGAGAGATCCAGGTGGCCTTGTGTATATCGAGATGCTTGAATCTGGTGATGCTAACTTCCATGTTTTTTGCTGCCGCGAAGTCAATCAACCTCATGTCGTTGTCGGATGTTTCTTCATGAAGGCTGAATTTTCCGACGGTGGGGCCAAAGATATTTTCCTTTCCGATTTTTGGATTAAAATCTCCTAGCAGAATTTTAATGTCATGGCCAGGGCAACGGTCATATGCTGTTTCTAGGCGCTCGTAAAATATGTCTTTAGTCTGTTCATCTTTAT
This sequence comes from Musca vetustissima, assembly GCF_032173495.1. Taxonomy (NCBI): domain Eukaryota; kingdom Metazoa; phylum Arthropoda; class Insecta; order Diptera; family Muscidae; genus Musca; species Musca vetustissima. The sequence continues at coordinate 2,809 of NW_026884338.1, read as the reverse complement.
CTTCGGTCGGAGCATGGGCGCAAATTAGACTGATGTAAAAGAACTTCGCTTTTATACGGATTATAACAATTCGCTCATCTACTGGACTGAATCTAGAGACGAGGTCTTTTATTCTTCTGTTAACAATAAATCCGCAGCCAAATTCATTGGCTCAACACTGAGCCTGTTCTGTACAACGTGCGCACATTCCAAGTGCAGATTCGCAGATCGTGGTCCTTTATACGTTGGCGAGGGTCACCAAAGGGGTTGGTTTTCTTTTTCTTAGCTTTTTCATAGTAGATTGGGTTTTCCGAGAGTGGGCAACTAACCCGACGCCTCAACCCATTTTTTATAGTTATAGTTATAGCTCCCCAGGTGGCACCGCGGGGAGGTCAGTGTCCACAATTGAGATGAAAGAGGGACCAAGATGAGCCTGGACTTCGCCATGTTAAAGCCAATCAGAGCCGTTGCTTGGTATCTATCATCCCCTATGCCACCCACATTCACCATATTGTTGTGAATTCTTGTCCCGATAAACCTTTTTTATATAAATATTTAAGGGGACCTCCCCCATTCTCGATTTTAAATTTTCAAGATTTTAATTGGGATGGTAAATGAATACCAATGCATGTTAAGGTTTGTAACTTTACACATATATAATTGAACATTTAAAAGTGAAGAAAAATAGTTTACAAAATTTGGTTGCTGTTGTTTAATGATTAAAGAAAAGTCCTTATTTTTGATGGCGGACATGATAACTCCTCACTGGAACATCGGAATCCGGAAATTCCAAGGGTGTTAGAAAGAGTACATGTCTGGCTCTCGTATGAACTAGGATTATCGAAATTAACGAAATGGGGGACTTTTGAACATTCAGGAGTTCATGAGATTTTCACTTGAAATTTTGTAGGGACATTCTTGAATTGTTGTAGATTTGAATCAAATTAAATTTTTTGACACCGAGAATGCGGATGCGTCTTTTTGAACACCTGTTTCTATATGAAGGAGTTTATACCGCGCTTTTTGTGCTAGGTTAAGAAGTTTCCGAACTACCCTCTTTGGTGTAACATTTCCATGAAATCGACCAAAGTTAAGTATGGGAACTATATGCAAATCTTGACCAAATTGACCAACTGTGGCATACACCATTTAGTATGCTGCTGTTCACAATTTTATCTCACTAGGAGAACTCTTTATTAATCGGCGGACAAATTGCACCAAATAATAACTCGTCTGTGAACTCAGACGATGGTTCCAATCGGAGAAATATTGTGAGTTTGACGCACCATGAATGAAAAATGAAACCGATTTATTAATCTGAATCGATTTCAATAAAACTTTACATATGTCTATCTAGACCTAAATCAGTACGCTGAGTCAGCATTCACATAAAATCGGACGAAACTATATCTAATTCTAACCCGGTTTCAACGAAACTTCGCATACACAAAACTGGACCAAATTCAGTACGTTGTGCAAAGTTGTTTCCCATTCGGACTAAATACTAGGAGTTTGGTGCGCCATTTAGATAAAATCGGACGAAAATATATATGGCAGCTATATATAAATCTGGACCGATTTTCTACAATTTAAGTAGACAAAATAAGTGACCTGTGCCAAATTTCTTCCAATTAGGATCATAAATGCGACCTGTAATTTGTTTACAATTTAACATGGACAGTATATGAGCAAATTGCTATAATCCGTATAAAAGCGAAGTTCTTCTACATCAGTCTCATTTGCGCCCATGCTCCGGCCGAAGATAAAGATGAACAGATCAAATACATATTTTGCGAGCGCCTAGAAACAGCATATGATCGTTGCCCTGGCCATGACATTAAAATTTTGCTAGGAGATTTTAATGCAAAAATCGGAATGGAAAATATCTCTGGCCCCACCATCGGAAAATTCAGCCTCCATGAAGAAGCATCAGACAATGGCATGAGGTTGATTGACTTCGCGGCAGATTCGGACCATTACCTTGTGGCAGCCAACGTTCGCACCCTTCTTAATGTAGCAGCAAATGTGCGATCTAATGTAACACGGAAAATTGATGTCGAAAAGCTGCAAACACAACAGATAGCAGAAGCCTACTCCGCTCAACTTAACCAACTGCTCCGCTCAACTTAACCAACCTCTTGTCCCGATAATAATATAGAAGCACAATGGCAGAGAATTGTCCACTCCCTACAAACTGCAGCAAAAGCAACATTTGGGTACCAAAGACCACCATCAAGAAATCCGTGGTACGATCGTGAGTGTCGTAATGCTACTGATATGAAAAAAACAGTAGCAACACGTAATGCGATGGAGAACTATTGGGAGAAAAGGAGAGAGGAGAAACGTATTTTCAGAAAAAATAAGTAAGAGCAAGAAGAGCGTGAGCAAATCGAGATGTACAGGAGTCAGAATGAAGTCCAACGGGCAAACTACCTAACCGAATGCTTTGGTGCAGGAACATCCTCCTGTATAGATAAAGAAGGAAACCTGGTGACAGATACAGACAGCGTGCTGTGGATCTGGAAAGATCATTTTGAAAAACTTCAAGTATTAAATAGTAGCGATGAAGAGGATACCCCAGAACCAATAATAGATGACGGTATAGAGTGTATACCACCTAGCCAAGATGAAGTCAGAATAGCAATCAACCTGCTGAAGAATAATAAAGCAGCAGGTACCGATGGGTTACAAGCCGAACTATTCAAGATTGGTGGTCAGATGCTGGTATGGAGCATGCATCAGGTGATTAGTACAATTTGGTTAGAAGAATGTATGCCCAATGATTGGAACCCGTGCACAAAAAGAAGACAAGATATGCGCCAACTATAGA
>NW_026884337.1:0-11262 GCF_032173495.1 Musca vetustissima | reverse complement strand
GTGTTGGTTACTGGTTCGGTTGCGTATTGCTCTGAATTTAAAGAATCATTTCAATGCCTACTCATAGCATAGATTAAAGAATATTTTCAAATGCTATTTAAGGCGAGGATATTTAAAGAATATTTCTTCAAGGCCTATCAAAGAATATTTACAAGGCCTATAGAAGGCCTAGTAGATTTTTGAAGAATATTTTTACAAGGCCTATAGAAAGAATATATTTTTACAAGGCCTATAGAAGGCGTGGATTTTTTGAAGAATATTTTTTCAAAGCCTATAGAAGGCGTAGATTTTGAAGAATATTTTTACAAGGCCTACACAAGGCGTGGATTTTTTGACGAATATTTTTACAAGCCCTATTATATGTCTTTGTGCATATCTTGGTAACGGCAAAAGGAATGAGATGGAGTAATAATTATTAAGAATATGCATGAATCCGCTTTCTTGGTCGATTTCGCGTCTGGTATATCCTCGTCTGTCCGTCCGTCAGTAAATATTTGTGAACAAAGTGCAGGTCGCATTTATGATCCGATTTGGATGAAATTTGGCATAATTCACTTATTTGGCCCAAGGACGAACCCTATTGAAATTGGAGAAAATCGGCTCAGCTTTCGATATAGCTCCCATATATAATTTCGTCCGATTTTATGTAAATGATGCACCAAACCTCCAAAATTTGTCCGACCGTGGCAAAATTTTGCACAGTGGTAGGTCCATGTGTTTGTATATAGCTTCCATACATAATTTTACCTGATTTCTTACAAATTCTACGCCCATAAAATACAAGTCTGCCCCTTTGACATGCAAATTTTTCATTGATTTCAGAATTGTATGTGTATGTGGTTTTTTTCAATTGGTTCAAATATCTATGTAGATAGCACATTTAATTTCGTGCGATTCCATCTCAATGGTCCCCCAAAGATTCTATGTCTTTACTGGTTTAAAGAATATTATCGTGAGCATTATTCAAGGCGGGGATTTTTTAAAGAATATTTTCTGAAATTCTTCTTTACACCCCTCATTCCCGATAATGAATGAAATTACAGCAATTGCATAGTCATTTATTTCTTTCATTATTTATGCTGCTACTCTATGGCTGGCATGCAATCTATGTCGAGGGTGCGTGAGCACATATTTATATTATATTCACACCATAATAAATTACATCGAAATTATATATTCACATATAGTGTATATATCTCTACTTTGCAATATAATTATTTATTATACTCTTTAGTTGTTTTTGTATTTTTTGTTTCTTCTCCACATGCACTCCACTCTGCAATGTGTGAATGTTTTGAATGAATAAACTTTCCTTTCTAATATGGGGCTATTGTTGTTGTTGAAGTTTAGTCATAATACAGACTCCCACAAAATTTCTCTAATGAATAATGTGAAACAGTGTTGAGAAATAGATTAGATTTTTTTTATTTTAAAGTTGTCTTAAAATAATTTTATTAAATCAGAATGAAATTGGGAAAATTCATGACCTTGGCAAAAATATGAAATTTGATATATGTGTTTATATAGGCAGATTTTTAGACAAGTCAGTAGCGGATGCTGTGGTTCAGATGACCAATATGATATAGTGATGAGACCTGAGCACATCAAGTTATACATAATTTGTATGGAGCGATGTATTGATGGATAGGTTTTCATTGTAAGCCCACCAATAATATAAAATAAGCTTCCAACCGGTCAATTCTTTCTTGTAAGCCCATTTTAAATGCTCAGGGTATTATTTGACTCACTGTTATCCGTAAACTAAGATTTAGAAAGTTCATACCATTTTTTGCTCCCTACAAAATATGCTGTTTGGATGTCTGCCTGTCTGCATCTGCAGCTTATGGGTCTCTATGGCAGTGGGTGAAATATATAAACCCATAAACATAATCTCCGTTGTTTCAACCAAAAACCTCACACCTGTAACTAAGGCCAAACACGACAAATAAGGAAGATAGTTAGTCTGATATGCTTCGTGATAGGGTTATTTATCCACCATAGAATGGATGCATGAATGAATGACTGGATGATGGCATGCATCATTTCCATTTAATTGATGCAATAGTGTTGCTGCTGCTGATGATGATGACGTTGCTCCTAATGCCATGCTGGCTGATAGCTAGAGGGGCGCTTTTTGCTGGTCATGACAATATAAAGATAGTGTACTTGTTTATTTCTTGCCATTATTTTTTTCTCTATTTTTTACTGCAGTCTGTGATGATGATGATGATGATGGCTAAAGTGGGATAAAGTTTGCTGCATCAATGGCTATGTAATGAGTTCCCACATATGTATATAGATATTTCTGTTCAAATGTGTAGGTATATTTATGCTTATAGAATATAAGTGTTGCTGTTGTTATTGTCTTTTTTCTAGGCTAATGATATGGAAATAAAGGAAGCAGAAGAATTGATGTTAGAAAAAAAAAACACAGAAAAAATCCAATAAAAATCCCCAAGCATGTCTGCACCATTGGAGTTAAATACAATTATGTGTTAAGGAAATAGGTTAGACATACTGTTTCCTACTGTAATGCAGGAAGGTTGCTTGGGGTTTAAATATTAAAGCTACAAAATATTTATTTTTAAAGAAACATTTAAAAGAGGGGACTTTTTAGAAAATATTTATTAAAGATTTTAATATTCCTCCATGGGATATCATTACTATAGGTGTGGATTCTTAAAAATATTTTTTCAAGGGTTACCATAGGCGTGGATTTTTTAAAAATATTTTTTCAAGGGTTACCATAGGCGTGGATTTTTCAAAAATATTTTTTCAAGGGTTACCATAGGCGTGGATTTTTCAAAAATATTTTTTCAAGGGTTACCATAAGCGTGGATTTTTTAAAAATATTTTTTCAAGGGTTACCATAGCCGTGGATTTTTCAAAAATATTTTTTCAAGGGTTACCATAGGCGTGGATTTTTCAAAAATATTTTTTCAAGGGTTACCATAGGCGTGGATTTTTTAAAAATATTTTTTCAAGTGTTACCATAGATGGATTTTTTAAAAATATTTTTTCAAGGATTGCCATAGGCATGATTTTTTTTAAAAATATTTTTTCAAGGGTTACCATAGGCGTGGATTTTTTTAAAAATATTTTTTCAAGGGTTGCCATAGGCGTGAATTTTTTTAAAAATATTTTTTCAAGGGTTACCATAGGCGTGGATTTTTTATAAATATTTTTTCAAGGGTTACCATAGGCGTGGATTTTTTAAAAATATTTTTTCAAGGGTTACAATAGGCGTGGATTTTTTAAAAATGTTTTTTCAAGGGTTACCATATGCGTGGATTTTTTAAAAATATTTCTTCAAGGGTTACCATATGCGTGGATTTTTTAAAAATATTTTTTCAAGTGTTACCATGGATGGATTTTTTAAAAATATTTTTTCAAGGGTTACCATAGGCGTGGATTTTTGAAAAATATTTTTTCAAGGGTTACCATAGGCGTGGATTTTTTTAAAAATATTTTTTCAAGGGTTACCATAGGCGTGGATTTTTTTAAAAATATTTTTTCAAGGGTTGCCATAGGCATGAATTTTTTTAAAAATATTTTTTCAAGGGTTGCCATAGGCATGAATTTTTTTAAAAATATTTTTTCAATGATTGCCATAGGACGAACCCTATTGAAATTGGGAAAAATCGAATCAGATTTAGATATAGCTCCCATATATATTTTCGTGTGATTTTATGTAAATATTTATTCTTCGATTTGCACGAAATTTGGCACAGCATACTGAATTATGTTTGAAAATCGGTTCAGATTTAGATATAGCTCCCATATATAGTTTCGTCCGATTTAAGGTAAATGGTGCACCAACGTCAATAAATATCGTTCGATTTGCACTGAATTAAGCCTAGAATTATCTGAGCTACATTTCGTAAAAATCGGTTCAGATTTATATATAGCTCCCATTTACTTTTTGGTCCGATTTATTGTAAATGGTGCACCAAAGTCCCAATATATCTTTCGATTTGCACAAAATTTGGCTTAACGCACTGAATTGAGCCCAGAGAGATACCTGCCAAGTTTCGTGAGAATCGGTCCACGTTTAGATATAGCTCCCATATATGGTTTCTTCCGATTTAATGTACTTAATGTTTAATGTCCCTATATATCTTTCGATTTGCACGAAATCTGGCATAACGTGCTGATGTGAGCCTAGAGTGATGTCTGCCAAGTTTCGTGATAATTTCTCCAGATTTAGATGTAGCTCCCATATATATATTTCGTCCGGTTTAATGTAAAAGGTGCACCAAAGTCCCAATATATCTTTCCATTGGGACGAAATTTTGCATAGGGTACTGACTTGGGTCCAGAATGATGTGTCATAAGGTGCGCGAAAATCGGCTCAGATATAGATATAGCTCCCATATATATGTTTGTCCGATTTGATGTAAATGGTGCACCAAAGTCCCTATATATATTTCGATTAGCACGAAATTTGGCATGACTTACTGAATCAAGCCTAGAGTGATGTCTGCCAAATTTCGTGAAAATCGGTCCAGATTTATATATAGCTCCCATATATATTTCCGTCCGATTTTATTTAAATGGTGCACCAAAGTCCCTATATATCTTTCCATTGGCACGAAATTTGGCATAGTGTACTGAATTGAGCCTAGAATGATGTCTACTAAGTTTCGTGAAAATCGGTTCTGATCTAGATATAGCTCCCATATATATTTTCGTCCGATTTAATTTAAATAATGTACCAAAGATCTTATATTGCATAGCGTACTGAATTTAGTCCAGAATGGTGTGTGCCAAGTTTCATGAATATCGGTTGATTTTAAGGAATTGACGTCCAAGGAACCAATATATGGCTGACAAGAACAAAACGTACTGAAATTAGTATGACCTAACCTGTGACAAGTTTCGTTGAAATCGGTTCATATTTGATAGCTTCCATATATATGTTAATCGATTTTAAGTAAATGGTGCATTAAACTCCACATGTTTGTCGGATTGACATGAAATTTTGCACAACGTACAACATTTAGCATAGAATAACATAGTTGCGTTTTCTAGAAGTACCGGCATAGCCCAACGGATGTCTTATTGATATTTGTTCGGAGTCGATTTACGTACTTTTGTCCCATTCTAGCAAAGGAATGACACATTTACATTTAGATAAGTATCAAAAATGTTATGTTAATAGTCTAGTTTAATATACCCACAGTGGTGAAGGGTATCATAAGTCGGCCCCGTCCGACTTTACTACCTGGTTTAAAAATATTTTTTCAAGTGTTACCTTAGGCTTGGATTTTTTAAAAATATGATTTTTAAGGTTTGCGTAGGCGTGGATTTTTTAAAAAATAGTTTTTCAAGGGTTGTCATTGGCGTGGATTTTTTAAAATATTTTTTCAAGGCTTGCCATTGGCGTGGATTTTTAAAATATTTTTTCAAGGGTTGCCATTAGCGCGGATTTTTTAAAATATTTTTTCAAGGGTTGCCATTGGCGCGAATGATTTGCAAAAAATTATTTACAAAAAATTTTACTCCTTAGCCAAATACTAATGTTACGCATGATTTTCTTTATCTTGAAGGTCCTAGCCCAGACCTAAGTGTCCTTTTCTTCAGGCATCAATCTACCATGGCATAGTTTCCCAAATTTTATGATTGTTCACTTCATGGAGGATATAACAAGTTCGGACGCTACTGACTTTTTTTACTTGTTTCAAAATTCCAAAATACAGCCACTACAGTCTTCAAAATACCGAAAATGGTACGGGACCTTTTTAAGAAAGATATGTCAAAATTAAATCAATATAGAAAATTGTCTTTAAATAGCAGCCTTTCCCTTGGTAAAATGTAAAGAAACCCCTCAAAATGCCGATAATGGGTCTATTTGGAAATACTTTCGCAAATGTGTTTGGCACCCCTCTGCAACTTTTGGCATTTTTTTAGATAATGTCATAGAGCGTGAAATTTTTAAGCATTTTATGTGGAAGGGAACTTAACCCCATTCAATTTCTATACCATTTTTTTCATATTTATTATAATTTAGTGAATACTCCCAGTTTAATTATTATTATTTTTTTAATTCCTGTGGATATAAATCTCAATCGTAGTTATGAGAATATATTTTCTTTATTTGCCATTAGGGAGTGATGGGAAAATGTTTTATTATTTTCCAACTCCAGCTATTTTTTTAGTTATTTTATTATTTATTTAATTGTGCACTCCTTCTTCGTTGGCAACTATTTCCTTTTTATTATTGGCGGCATTCTTTTCCACTACAACTTCCCCCTATTTTTATGACGTTCATGGCCTTCTTATTTTCTCATAATAAAAATAAACAGAAATGAAAAACGACAACAACAACATACAAATCATGCTGCTGATTCCGTTTCAATATCACCACAAGGAAATCTTAAATATTTCAACATTTTGCATGGGTGGATTTTTGCGCGAATTAAATTCTTGGTGGGGTTCCTTTTCGTTACTTATTTATTTTATTTATTGTGCCAGGCAAGACTCAGAGAGACTTAGAATTTTTTACACTACATACACATAAATACTGAATATATGTATACGAAGAAATCCAAATCACAAAGATTTGGATTTTGAGTTCAAGTGTCAATGGTATGAGAGTCCACTGTTGACTTGGGTTGGAGTTATACTGTTTGCAACTAACCTAATCTAACCAACCGAACCCAGCCAACATTCAATGGCATGTCTGCCAACCATGACAATCATAACATGAAAGACATGCACTCTACTACCGACATGCTAACATACTTATGTAGATATGTATAGTTTTTTTTTTCTCCTCCTCAATATCATTCTAACAAAGTGGAAAATGGTAGCTACAAACAATGTGTGTTTAAATAAATCACAAAACAATGAAAATAGTTTTGGTTTTTGTTTCGTTCTAGTTTTTTGTTTAGTTCGTTCGCTTCTAGATTATCTGGTGGGAATATTTTGTATTGTTAAGCTATTTGCCATTGAAGTCCGGCCAAATGTCTAAGTTTGCCTGTGAAAATAATTTATGGCAATTTAATTGTTCACGGCGTTGCATTGCGTTCGTCCGTTCGTTTGTCAAACTCATACTTGTTGTTTCCCGGCAATGTGTGAACATGCAATTGCATGGAAGTTATTTCTTGCAAAAACTGATTTTTATCCGCTGATATGTTGACAGGGACTACTAAGAAATTATATGTTTTTTATAGGGGGAAATTGCCAATTTGAAAGTAAATGAATAGCATTTCCAAGAAAATGAAAATTGTTGGGTTGATTTTTCTTATGATTTTTATCGATTTTCAAAGAAAATGGAAATTTTAATTAAGAGAAATTTAAGATTCCCTAGATAGGGAAATTACGATGACAATTTTGTCCGGTACAGATTTCTAGACAACTAATTGTTGAGAACTTTTAATATATGCGATATTGTTGGTACCATCAGAGTAATAATGTTTCTATTATATGGCAAGTATTTTATAAAACCAATGAGCGGCGCAGTATGTTCGGACGGGGTCGACCATACAATACCCTACACAACTACTACGGAACTCTAACTTTCTGCGGATTTTTATTCCGATTAGAGGTCAACAGCACATCTTCCTTACACTGACATATTTTCCGAATATTACTAATTTACAGTACAGTTCTTCTAATAACGTGTCCATATTTCCTTCGCCGTGAGTTGTGTTGTGATGTTCGGCTTATAATTATGGTCACTAGTTCGACGCAAACAAAAACAGAAACAATTAAATTTTCGGTTCACTTTATCTTAAATTATTATCTGATCATCACCCAAAATTATAGGCGTTTTCCTTGACCATAACTGGAACCTCATAAAACATTTCAAAGCCATCAGTGCTATATTTCCGCCCTCCAGCACCAGGTTTGGTCTATGTCCTTCCTTCCTTTGCCATTTTTCACACAAATGTCAGGATCCATTTGACCCGATAAATATTGACTAATCTTTATCAAAACAGGCATGTTTATTCTTTGGCCCGATCCGCTTCTCCACGTAAAAATTCGCGATGTTTCGGCCATAATTGCGGCCTCTGGAGCAACCAGAACCACTAAGAAAAGTAGTAAAGTCGGACAGGGCCGACTATATGATACCCTTCACCACATTGACTATATTTTACATATGTATCCTAACAGACGACGCGTTTTGTTAGAAATCTATATCTGAACCGATTTCAGGGAAACTTGACAGAGACTAATTTATATATCATCAGTACGTTGTGTCTATAGGCCTAGCAATGGATCTTTTCACGAAGCTTAGCAAAATCATTCTGGACATTCTAGTACCCTATACCAAAATTCGTGCAAATCGAAAGATATATAGGGACTTTGAAGCACCACTTACCTTAAATCAGATGAAAATACATATGGGAGCTATATTTAAACCTGAACCGATTTTCACGAAACTTGACAGACATCATTCTCGATCTTATTCATAACTCTGTGCCAAATGTCGTGCACATCAAAAGATTTCCAGGGACTTTAGTGGACTATTTACCTAAAATCGGGCGAAGCTATATATGGGAGCTATATCTAAATCTGAACCGATTTTCACGAAACTTTACACACATCATTATATACTTAATTTAGTACGCTGTGCCAAATTTCGTGCAAATCGAAAGATATATAGGGACTTTGGTACACAATTAACCTTAAATCGGACGAAGATATATATGGGAGCTATATCTAAATCTGAACTGATTTTCACGAATCTTGGAAAACATCATTTTAGACCTTATTCATTACGCTGTGCCAAATTTCGTGCAAGTCAAAGGAATTCCAAGGACTTTAGTGGACTATTTACCTAAAATCGGCCGAAGCTATATATGGGAGCTATATCTAAATCTGAACCAATTTTCACGAAACTTTGCACATATCATTCTAGACTTAATTTAGTACGTTGTGCCAAATTTCGTGCAAATCGAAAGATATATAGGGACATTGGTGCACCATTTACCTTAAATCGGACGAAGATATATATGGGAGCTATATCTAAATCTGAACCGATTTTCGCGAAACTTTGCACACATCATTCGTGACCTTATTCATTACGCTGTGCCAAATTTCGTGCAAATCAAAAGGTATATAAGGACTTTGGTGCACCATTTACCTTAAGTCTGACGAAAATATATGAACCGATTTTTCCCAATTTCAATAGGGTTCGTCCTTGGGCCAAACAAATGAGGAACCTTTATATCGGGAATATATCAAAATTTAAAACTATTTCGAAAATGTTCGGCAAAGATCCCGAAATGCCAAACTCCAAGCAAGTCAGACAATGATTATTTTGATGAGGTACAAATGAAACAACAAACTTAGTATAGCCTGCGTACTACTGTGGAGGTATAGAAAATACACAAATATTTATCAGACACTTGAAGGAAAGTGACTCCTCCTTCCTATCTTCCACCATAGCGAGTATACACGTGAAACAAATTAAATGTCAATTTAAAAGTACTCGTATTAATAATATCATAAATCTTCTTTCACGCCCCATAACTCCACAGATTTCCTCTTAACAAATGATGTGTCTGCTTATGACATAGATGATAGATTTCAATACTGGCATTTCATCAATGCCATAAGATTCTTTACAGTTCGTATTATTATGAAAATGTTCAGCCATGTATAAAAAGTAAAACGTATTTTTAATATTTTGCAGCACATGATTTCAGTTAAAAATATATATAACCAGTGAGCGGAGCAGTATAGTCGGACGGGGCCGACCATGCGATACCCTACACAACTACCACGAACTCTAACTTTCTGAGGATGTTTATTCCGAGTCTGAGTAATATTTCGTGATATTTGCCCCTCTTGTCCGATTAGAGGTTAACAACACCTCTTCCTTACTTTTTTTCGAATATTCAGTACAATCCTTCTATTTACTTGTCCAGATTACCTTCACGGTAGGTTGTGTTGAGATTTTCGGATTATACTCTACTCGAAAACACCCAAAAAATTATGTTTTCGGTCCATTTCATCCCAAAATTTTAATCTGATCATCACCGAAAATTGTAGGCGTTGTTCTTGACCATAACTGTAACTTTATGAAAAATTTCAAAGCCATCAGCGCGATATTTCTCCCTCTAATGTGGTAATGGGTTACACCTGTAAATATTTGACTGTAACTCCCACATCTTAGTAGATACATCACTATATTTGATATCAATTTAAAGGAAAACCACTCCTCTTGGATATGCTATCAACTCCTGGGGTCTACATCCTCCAGGAGTAAATATATATGCCATAGAATACAAATTTTGTCATTTTTCACACAAAAGTCAGGGTCCATTTGAAACATGCATGCTTATTCTCTGGCCCGATCCCCTTCTCCATGCAAAATTTGGCGGTGTTTGGGCCATAATTGCGGCCTCTGGAGCGACCAGAAAAACCGACAAAAATTTAGTATTTGGTCCATTTCATCCCCTAAATATTAACCGATCTTTTCCAAAAACAATAGGGGTCTTCATTGGCCAGAACCCATCCTACATGCAAAATTTCGTGAACACACACAAATTATAATGGACAGACGGACGGACGGAAACTGTCTAGATCGACTCAGCTAGTCGAGATAATAATAAAGGTGGGTTGAAATATTTCGACAAACATTTGGGGCTGCACAAAGCTATAATACCCTGACAACATAGTTGTGTAGGGTATAAAAACACACACAAACATACATATTTTCTTCACAATGTGTCACCTTGAGAAGTGTCTGAGTCGTTTGATTTTAAAAATTTCTAACACACACACAGACATAATATTTGAAAAAGAAAAAATATATTACAAATCTATCAAAAGTCCTTCAAATAGAAATCATTCATAATATACGTATATAAATAGCAGACATTTTTTTAACAATTTGTTGTTCCATTGTTACCAGTTGTGTCATGGAAACGTAGAGAAATGGAAAATCCATTGAATAGATGTTATACCTTGAAAGGTTTTTTCCGTTTCTCCTTTTTATTTATTTTTTTCTACACTTTCCAACTGGTTGAGTGTAAAAACATATTTTTTCTGATTTTAATACCTAAGAACCTTAACAATAAATACTGAATAAATGGCATGTATTCAGGCGTAAAATATACTCATAATATGTTGCATACTTTTAGGCACAAACAAACCAAATTTATATTCCATGTAATTTTTGTTTCACAACGTTATTTTTTTCTATTAGGAGTTTTTTGGGGCTAAGCTGTTGGCACTACCATTCACCGCATATTTAGACACACAGTCGAACTCGATTAAAGGAAAATGATTCCCGATTCTTTTTTCATA
>NW_026884336.1:0-111731 GCF_032173495.1 Musca vetustissima | reverse complement strand
TAGTCAAATCACACTGAAATACGGTTTAATAGTCGCGAAAAAACAAATAGAAACATGAAGATATCGGAAAATTAAAATAACTAAATTTTGAATTAAAACAATTTTTTTTTAATTTTCGATTTTTTTAGTATGGTTAAGAGGATACGGTTTTGCCTTAATCTTCTAAAATATACGACGCTTTCTTCTGCAAATTCTTTTAGATGGTTGTTAAATATCGGTAGATTCATCTGATACGAGTTTCGACGTCATTAATGGCCAAATATATTGCACTTACAATACATAAAAATTATCAATATTGAAAAGCTTGCAATTCGCGAATTAGTTGAAATCAGTTGATGCGCATGCGATTTTCGTATAAACCGAATCAATGTCTTTCAATAATTATGAATTTTTCGATGTTTAATATAGCGGTCAAAGTGTGCCACTCGATACACTTTACTATGCAAAAACCCTAAAAATGGCTAAAAATCACGCAACGTGCATACGATTTTTATGCGCATCCGATTTCAGTAATCTCCTATGAAAATACACAAAAGGACACCTATTTTAAAAAGATCGGTTAAGAACCGCGGATGTGCCTCCACAATCAATTTTGGATAAAGTACGCATATTATTCGCGTATCGATGAATTTTTACCTATTTCCACACAGATTCGCGAATTTGACAATACAAGCATAAATGCATGTAAAATTAATTCGAAGAAAACCGCGATTATTTACGCGAATTTGTCAAAATAAGTTTTTGCAGTTTTTCCCACATTCAAGGTACCTGTATCCGCCGTTTTATTGGGCGGAATTGAACATGAATGGGCTCATTAGATCCGGCACGTAAAAAAACCAAAATCACGCGGGGTTCCACGGAATTTGAATGGAGTTTGTTAATTTTAGACTGAAAAAATATGTTTTTTATAAAAATTTACGCACCAAATTTTCGTCTTTGGAACCCAATTGCAAATAAGCTACAGTGAGCACATTCATGAGATATACACTAAACGAAGCAGAATCACGAGTTCTACAATCCTATAATTAGTTTATTCTATTATCTGGATGCGCATCCTAATTATAAGAAAAATTAAAAAAACACGGAAAATCCGGCTTCAAAATGTCAGCATCCATTTTGGGTGGATGCAGTGATTACATCGAAAAATCATACATTAGAACCATATTGTCCATGGGGTATTCTGCAACTTAGTCACTGATCACATGTGCGTGCGTTGTGTAGTTTAGCCACAAATCAGGAAGGAACACAAAAAAACTCGTTGGCTTCAACACATTTTCACCCATTTTTTTACATTACCACCATCACAGCTTCCACGCAACTTATTATTTATTACCAATATTTTAAGATTTTGACAAGAACACTTCATTTTATAGAATTGAATTTTAATTATATGCAATATGTTCATATTTCGCGAGTTATAACATTGCAAACCCCAGCTTCAAGGAATTTAAAAGATTTTTGTAATTTCCCATATCTGTCGACAACACCGACTGACACTTTTTTACTTGTTATTGCAAAACTTCGATCATTAAACACGACTCGATGATTTCCGACCACTGCAACGCCCGATCCCAAAAATTCCAACGCGATTTGAAAGAATGCATATCTGGCTCGGGTTTTTGAACAATTCCCTATTTTCGACCACAAACCATGTTAAAAAATAATTAAGATCTTGTCGCTTGATGCGACTAGAGTAGTTAAAATTTTCACTCGAAATTTTATAGGGACGTTGTTTAATTAGTTTAGTTTCAAATTAAATAAAATCCCTAAATGTGATTTTTTGGAAGCGTGAATGGGGGTTCCCTTAAATTGGTTCAAATTAAATATTTATAAGAATTTTACGAATTTAATACAATTAATTAAAACATTCACTGACTTTGATGCTGCAGCATTCATTTTTATGCTGAAGCATAATGATGTGAATGCATTTGCTTCCACGAATGTTTTAAAACAAGTAAAACGAAATAGCAAAGTACACACTTTCAGATTTGAAAATTGGGCTAGGGGTAACAGACTATACAAAAACGAGGATTAATTTAACTTGCAAATTATAGTCAATTCGGTTGAAAAACGTACCGAATATACCGAATAAATAGGTTTCCCTTATAAGGAGGCTACCCATAAACAAATGGTAGAAAGATTTGCTACACAATTAGAACACAAAATATACAATATCAGCCAATTGGGTTATACACGTGCCCACATTTTCAAAATACCTGATATTTTCGGGTAGCATTGTATTTGCAAATGTGGGTATCATTGTATTTGACATATCATTTTATTCTGTTTAGGAACATACATAATTTATGGGCTCCTCACCTTATAGTGGAGGGTATAGTAATTGGGATATAAATCCTACACAGTCGTCTTCGTCAATTTTTCTTATCTTAATAGTGAAAATCACTGAATTATTTATATTTTCATATTATGATTATTTCATATTTTTAACATTATATCGCACACATACCTATTTAATCTTTCATTATTTCACTCTTATTCCTCTTATTAATTATCCATACAAATTCAATGGATTTAAATTTTGCAGTTGTTAATTCAAAACACACGCCGACGCACACACAAAATGCATTAATTTTACATTTAACAGTAATTTCAATTTAATAGGATACAATAACAACAACGTCACTGATTCACTGATGATGATGACGATGACTCTACGGAAATTGATTTACATAAATCAAATTGATTAAAATGGATGCTATAATTAATGACATTTGCCAACTCTATATGTTTACGAGTTTGTGTGTAACCGTACTTGCTTATATCTCTGTTCGATATCGATTTTCCTCTGTTGTTAATCTCTGTTGTGATGTTGGTACCCACTGGCGTATGAGTTTTTAATGACGATGATGAATTTACTGAAATATTAATCATACGCCCCATAGGCTTTTAATGCCAGCAAAATTATCATAGGCGACAAACACACTCTGCCACTAACACACACGCACATCACTTATGAACAACGAATCACTAGGCTGCCGACACACTTGAGGCATTCATTTGATTAATTATTTAGCATTTAACACCAAGCGAGTAGGCGACAATAGCAACAACACCGAAAACACTCAGTAGCAGACACCATTTATTGTCTGAACAAGAAAATTTATCTGTTAAATGCCTATTTTAATTAAATTTTTTATATTTGCAAAAATGTAATTTATATTTCATTCATTTATCATTTTGAGAATGTGTGTGTAATCTTTTTTATTTAAATTCTTTTCTTCAGTAATCACTTTAAAAGAGCATTTCAATTTCCACAAAAAATATGTAATCCTTTAAAATTCACTTTAATCCTTGTTATTGTGTGGTGGTTGCTGAAAAAGTTAATCCTTTAATCCTTGAGTGAAATGATAGTCCGTTTTTTCTTTCTGCTTCACAGTTCACCAAACGCGTGCCAACGACAAACTAACTGTTTCGTTGCAACTTCATTCGAATTTATACTTTTTGGCGCAAAAGCTTTTTACTACATCCTTGGAGCTTTTAATAGAGAGACTCCACTACGGATAAAATGTGAGCATAAATTCTTGTTTCACACATGCGCTATGCACCGAATGCAATATGTAGATATTTTTACCGGCTTTGGATAACCGCCGAAATTTTGTTTACATTTGTTGATGCCAGCACGTGTTTCGACACTTCCGTGTTTATTTTTTGTTTTTCGTCTCTGTCACAAGTGTATGAAAAAGTATCACAATATGGAAATAACAACAGTATATTCTCAGCTACCGGAAAACACTCGGCAATATGAAGTAATGCAGCACGTGCTGGAATTACACACAAAAACACAATAACTACTTATCAAATAAATGACACATTTTTGAAAAGTGTTTTATATATACAAGCTGGGAGCTACTAACTTTTTAAAAATATGTTTTTACGAAATCCACGGTCTGTGTTTGAAAAAAAAATATTCTTAAACCAGTAAGGAAAGTAGTAAAGTCTGACTGGGCCGACTATATGATACCCTTCACCACTTTGGGTATATACCACATATGTATCCTAAAAGACGTCGAACATAAATATGTGATCTTAATCTATATGTAATCCGACTAACATCAATCCCTACACATGCCACTCTGCAACCTATGCTAAATTTTGTAAATCGACTTAACGCAACCTTAACACACGCTGTTCGGTGTGCTGCACTGTTTACTATTTAATCTTAATCAGATACCCTTTAATTACTTCGAGCACAATAAATATGAATAGGTCGAAATTATATATACATTGTGTCAAGCTAGATTAATAGAGACTTTGGTACACAATTTACATTAAATCGAACGACAATATCTATATGGAAGCTATATCTAAATCTAAAACGATTTTTCCCATATCAATAGGGTTCGTCCATGGCCTAATAAATGATCTCTGCCAAATTTCATTTAATTGGGATCATAAATGCGACCTGTACGTTGTTTACAATTTAGCATGGACATGGACGGACATGCATATCTTGTCTCAGAAAGTGATTCTATGCATATTCTCAAAAGGAACCCTGTGTCTATTTCGATTCCTTTTGCCTGTTACAAACCTATGCACAAAGACGTAATACCCTGTACCACAGTCTGGTGAAGGGTATAAAAATATTCTTAACAAATCTACGGATGATTATGCTAAAAAATATTCTTTAAAAAATCCAAGATTGATTGGTTTTGTTGTAAATATATCCTGTAGGTTTTTGATATAATTTCTTTTTCTTTTGAATAATATTCCTTATTTATATTTTTTATCGTAAATGTCCAAATTATTATATAAGGATATCATATATTAGTCAAATTTAAACCAAAGCCGTGTATTATTTCCAGCATTTGACCGCATGAATAGTAGACGTACATATCGGCACGGGAATAAGTCACTCAATTGGCCCATGAATGAACCCTGGTAAAATTGGTAAGAAACAGTTTAGATCTATGTATGTATCTTATATATATTGTAGTTTTTCACAATAGTTCACCAAGTTTTAACTTTATTTGAAATTGGTTTGTTTGTTCAATTGGTACGAAAGTTTTCGCAAAGTGTAAAACAAATAAATACGACGTTAATTTAGGACGTATCCAACATTTTATGCCCTATACCATATGGTATTCATTCAAAATTTCTTAAAATTCTGAAACTTCAAGGTTTAACTGGGAAAATTAAACAAAACCAAATAGCCGATAAATGTAAGCCTCTTCCATTTTTATTGAGATTATGCCAAAACATGAACTTACATCGACATTTTACACAAATATATTTTTCAAACAACAAGCACTTCGGAGGGGATTGGCACTTAAAAGTACGTAATTAGGACGGAGGAAATGTCCATACATAGACCAATGTAGAAATATTTCTTTATCATTCCAAATTAAAACCACTTCTAGGGGAGAAATTTGGCAAAACCATAAAAATGCCAAAATAGAGCGGTATTTTTATACCCTCCACCAGGGTATATTAGTTTTATTTTTCCGTATAGTATATATATATATATATATATTCTTGATCAGCATCAATTTCTATGACGATATAGCCATGTCCGTGTTGTAATCACTCTAGCGTCTAAACGAATTGAGATAGAGGCCCAAAATTTTGCATAGAGTCGTCCTTTGTCTGCAGGCAGGTCAAGTTCGAAGATGGGTTATATCGGTCCACTTTTAGGCATAGCTCCCATATAAGGGTACCCCCCAATTTTCGGCATTTTGCATAAAATTTTTTTTTCGAAATTAGCACTAAAGCGGTAAAAAAAGTACTAAATAATACAATACAATGGAACTGGTATGAATAAAAATTTAAAATTTTCTATGTAGCTTACTTTATTGCAAATAGAATGCTACGTATAATTCTTTTGAAATTTGTACTAAATACTGTAGTATAATGGAACCTGAATAAATAGAATTCTGAAACGCGGTACATAGATTTAACTATACAAATACTATGTTATACTGTACTAAATTTTTGAAATTAGTACTAAAATGGTACAAAATATTAAATTATAATGGATTGAAATCCGAAATTTAGTATGTAGCTTAATTAGTACAAAATGTCCAACTCTTAGTACAAATAAGTGTACATAAATATTTTGCAGAAATAAGTTCTAAAATGTACTAAAAAGTACAACATATTGTATACGGCGGTACGGGTAGATATAGAATTTGGGTGCAATGCTTTTTCTATGAAAAACAATGCTTTTTGCAATTTTGTATGGCTAATAAAGTACTAAATATTGTATACGACAGAACGAGTAGTGGTAGAGTCCTGAAATTCTGTATGTATATTTAGCTATAACAACGTAAAAAAAGGTATTTTTTTAAAATTTATAGTAAAAAGTACTAAATAGGAAAGGTTAGAGACAGATATCCGAATTTTAGTATTTATCTTTGACTATGACAAAGAAAACGCAAATGTTTCAAACATTTCTAAAATACTAGTACTGATATATATTTCCAATGATGTTTCCAACCACACTGGAAATATAGTATACTGCAGCCATTTCCGAAGTAATGAATAACTGGCTGGATCTTTATGTCGACGATATATTAAAAATACCGACATTTTTTTCCATTGAAGATTTTGTAACATTTAACGCACCAGAAATACTGAATTGCTGCAAATTTTAATGGATTGAGAGATTTTCTTCAGAAATTTTCTAAAAAAATCGATTATATAAAACCTATAAAATGTAACAAATTTATTATTTTTTATATTTATTTATTTTTTAACTATAAAAAGAATCGTTAACAAGGTAGCAGGCTAGTTTTAAATATAGTGATATATGTGACAGATATGTGGATAGTAACAATATATGTGCACAATTTCTAATCTATATCTTATATAGTGCGAGCTCTATTGTGGCAGACAGACATCCATAATTCGACATGGAATTTAATTCGGATAAGAAATATATATACTTTATGAAGTATCCGGCTAATATTTTGAGGTGTTCCACTTCGAAAATCGTTGCATGTGTTCACATACAATCAAAACGTTGATCAGACACGCATATCATCTTTGGAATGTGTGATATTTTTTAGATGATTTTTTTATCGGAAAGGTCACACCTAAACTAATTTCAGACATTTTTAATTTTTTTTTTCAAATTCAATTCAATTTATTTCATAAGCGAGAACCTAGCCCAAAGGGCCGTGAGCGATTCAAAAAACTTCATTACATGGACTACTCCAAAAACTTCAAATTAACAGTTATCACTTAATCATATCATAAACAACAATACATGAACTACTCCAACTACTACTACTCTTATGATTTCTTTATCAGATACATTTTAAAAAGAGATTTGGGCAGCCAATCAATTTTCTTACTGAATTAATTAAATATCTAGCTAACTAAATCTAGCACAGTAATATCACACCTCTTTTAAAAGGTACAAGTTTTTATTTATATAGTCATCATTCAAAAACTTACTCATCACTCCTGTTCTCATTAAAAACAGAAAAGAAAGAAAATATTTCCTACAGAAAAGAATTAGAATTATAGTTAGAAACATTCCCATTCAACGGGCGACCGACCAACCACACTTCTAGGTTAGCAGATTACATTGCAAGCCAGTTGTAACAATAGTTGGCACTCTTCGTGTGCTTCTTCTTACTTTTGCGTGTTTCGCTAACACATTTCGCTGTTAGACGGCGGCAGTGGCGGACAGCGTGCAGCTGACATTACTGTGTTAATTACATTCTTGAGGTCTTTTAATTCATGCATTTAATTATGGTTTTGTGTTGTTGACACACATGCATCCTGGAGCAGGCACAATTGTTTCCGCAGATACCAGGACAAAAACAAACAAACAAAAATAAACGTAACAACAACAATGACAACGACACCAGCACTCTATCTAACAACAGCAGTGCAAATGTTTTGTTTCCCCATTTGGTTAGAGTTTTTTGGGTTAAAGTATAGTGCGTTTATTATTGTAGTTGTTGCTGTTGTTGTTGCTACAGTACAATGGTTTGATAGTGTTGTTGGATGGAGTTTTTAATGTTTCAAAAATAAATTGTTTTAAAGTAGTTTTTGTTAAATTTAAAGTTATGACTTTAAAGGAGGTGATTAATCAAAAAATAAAACAAGTGAAAAAGTGTTAAGTTCGGCCGGGCCGAACTTTGGTTACCCTCCACCACAGATATACTGACAGGTACTTGAAATGAAAATATAGGGAAAATACCAAAAAGTGGACCTATATCGACATTTCCACAAACCGGTTATGTAAACCACAATGTAAACTATAAAACAAATTTCAGAAATTTTTAATGGACAATTATACCATCAGCTTTATGGATAATAAGGGTGACACGGTTAAAATGTTTCTAGACCCCATGTTTCTTTGGACCAAATTTGTATCAGAAAATTTTGATTTCATCCAAACTTTGGCCATCTTATTATTTCTTCCAAACTTAGTTCAAGTTTGAAGATTGGGAATATCGGTCCACTCCTTCTGATACCTCCCACACAGAGATCTAAATACGGGTTATACTTCATATATAGTTCATTATCGAACCTTACGTTCTAGTTTTTTATCTCGAGCAAATTGCATAACTATTTTAATATAAACAAGTGAAAAAGCGTTAAGTTCGGCCGGGCCGAACTTTGGATACCCTAAACCATAGAAATACTGAAAAATTTTTGAAATGAAAATATAGGAAATATACAAATAACTACAATTCTACCAATCGATTGTTGTAAACTAAATAGAAATTTTAGCAATTTCAATGGGAGTTGTCCCTAAAATATCAAAACCCCAAAATGTTGACATTGTAGGGTGAAACATGTGTATAAAATCCTGAATATACTCCAATTTAGGGAGCAAATTTATAAGAGGCATACTAAAGCGGGACCAATATTGACAACATTGTGTAGGAATTAGCGTATACTTTTCATTATATAAGAGGTTATGTCTAATTAAGGGCCGATATAACTCAAGTTCCAAGCTAATAATTTAGTATGCAGGGTATGAACTGAATATTTCGTCTACAGAATATCCCCCATTCTATGGTGGAATACAGCTATATGAGGATAACCCCAACTCACGGAACAAATTAGCTAAATATTTTAATATAAAAAAGGGGTTATATGGGGACTACCCCTAAAATGGGGGGAATATTAACAATTTTTGGTAGGGAGATTTGTCACCATATAGACTACCAAATACCAAATTTCAGCAACTTCGGTTGAAAACCGCGCTCAAGAACCCCAAAATATCGAAAATGGGGGGAGAAAAAGTGGACCGATGTTTATAATTTTTGGTGGAGAGATTTGCTATCCAATAACTACTCAAAGTACCAAATTTCAGCGAATTCGGTTGAAAAACGCACTCAAGAACTTCAAAATACCGAAAATTTGGGGGTACCCTTATATGGGGGCTATCAGAAAAAGTAAACCGATGTTTATAATTTTTTGTGTAGATATTTGACACTAAATATGAACCCAATGTACCAACTTTCAGCGAAATCAATTAAAAAACGCTCTCAAGATCCCCAAAATACCGAAAATTGGGGGGTACCCTTATATGGGAGCTATGCCTAAGCGTGGACCGATATATCCCATTTTCGAACTTGACCTGGCTGCAGACAACAGACGACTCTATGCAAAATTTTGGCGATCTATCTCAATTCGTTTAGACGCTAGAGTGATTACAACAGAGGGACAGACGGACATGCTTATATCGTCATAGAATTTTACGCTGATCAAGAATATATATACTTTATAGGGTCGGAAATGATTATTTCGATGCATTACAAACGGAAAAACAAAACTAATATACCCTCCATACTATGGTGGAGGGTATAAAAAGGGGGTTATATGGGGACTACCCCAAAAAGGGGGTGCATATTAATAATTTTTTGTAGGGAAATTTGTTACCATATACGACTACAAAATACCAAATTTCAGCAAATTCGGCTGAAAAACGTGCTGAAGAACCTCAAAATAGCGAAAATTGGAGGTACCCTTATATGGGGGCTACCAGAAAAATTGAACCTATATTTATAATTTTTGGTAGATATATTAAGCACCCAATAAGAACCAAATGTACTAAATTTCAGCAATTTCGGTTTAAAAAAGCGCTCAAGAACCCCAAAATACCGACATTTGGGGGGTACCCTTACATGGGGGCTACCAGAAAAAATGGACCTATATTTATAATTTTTAGTGGAGAGATTTTCTACCCAATAAGAACTCAAAGTACTAAATTACAGCCAATTCGGTCGAAAACTACGATCAAAACCCCCAAAATACTGAAAATTGGTACCGTTATATGGGGGCTATTAGAAAAAAGGACCTATATGAATAATTTTTTGTGGAGAAATTGGGTACCCAATAGCAACTTAACATTCCAAATTTCAGCGAATTCGGTTGAAAAACGCGCTCAAGAACTCCAAAATACTGAAAATTGGGGGGGTACCCTTATATGGGAGCTATGCCTAAACGTGGACCGATATATCCCATCTTCGAACTTGACCTGCCTGCAGACAAAATTTTGGCGATCTATCTCAACTCGTTTAAACGCTAGAGTGATTACAACAGACGGACGGACAGACGGACATAAACTTTATAGGGTCGGAAATGATTATTTCGATGCGTTACAAACGGAAAAACAATACTAATATACCCTCCATACTATGGATCTTAAGAACGATCGCCAAAATTTTCACACAGAGTCGTCTTTTGTCTGCAGACAGGTCAAGTTCGAAGATGGGATATATCGGGTACCAAAGTCCCCATATATCTTTCGATTTGCACGAAATTTGGCACAGCATAATGAATTAGGTCGAGAATGATGTGTGTTAAGTTTCCTGAAAATCGGTCCAGATTTAGATATAGATCCCATATATATTTTCGTCCGATTTAATGTAAATGGTCCACCAAATACCCAATATATCCTTCGATTTGTACGAAATTTGGCACAGCGTAATGAATAAGGTCTAGAATGATGTGTGTTACGTTTCCTGAAAATCGGTCTAGATTTAGATATAGCTCCCATATATTTTTTCGTCCGATTTAATGTAAATGGTCCACCAAATACCCTATATATTTTCGATTTATACGAAATTTGGTATTGGGTCTAGAATGATGTGTGTTAAGTTTCGTGAAAATCGGTTCAGATTTAGATATAGCTCCTATATATATTTTCGTCCGATTTCATGTAAATGGTGCACCAAAGTCCCTATATATCTTTCGATTTGCACGGAATTTGGCATATCGTAATGAATTAGGTCTAGAATGATGTGTGTTAGGTTTCCTGAAAATCGGTCCTTATTTAGATATAGCTCCCATATATAATTTCGTCCGATTTAATGTAAATTTGGTATAGCGTAATGAATTAGGTCTAGAATGATGTGTGTTAGGTGTCGTGCAAATCGGTTTAGATTTAGATATAGCTCCTATATATTTTTTCTTCCGGGTGTATGTAAATTTGTCTGCCAATTTGGTACAATGAACTGTAGTTATTATAAGTTAATCTATGACAAGTCTCATTGAAGTCGGTTCACGTTATATGTCTATCTATCTATATACATATGTATGTATATAAAAATGAATTGCTGTTCGTTAGTCTCGCTAAAACTCGGGAACGGTTGAACGGATTTTTCTTATCTTAGTCTTAAAATGTTCATGGAGCTTCAGGGAAGGTTTAAAAGATGAGAAAATCGCGAAAAATGTGCAAAAAATTTTTTGAAGCATATTTGCATTTCCACGAATTTGCTTTTATTATTACACCACGTCGTAGTTGTTATTTTGAGATATTTTGAGCGAAATTTGGTAGCGTATCATTCTTTTAAGCTTTCATTTGTCAATTACTGAAAATTTTGAAAATATTTTTTTTCAATTGGATTGACATTTTACTGAAAATTTGTTTGTAAGAATTTTAAAAATAATTGAGAAGTATCACTGAAAGTACACGTTTTCCATAGAATGCCCGTACATTTGGGACAAATGCAAGGGTGAAAATCAGAAGACATGCGGAATAAATGTTCCGATAGATTTAATGTTACAACGCTATTAGGTAGTAGGTTGTCCATGCTCTTCAACAATAATGTTCAAAAAAAGGGGAAAAGAACTTCAACATATAATTAAACGGGAAACATGTATGGCTCCCTTTTAAAACGTTAGGCCAACTCTATGAGAAAATTCGGTCAAAGTCTTCACAATTCCGAAAATGGAGTGGGACCTGTATGTAGGAGCCTGGGCCTAAATTGAAATATTTCCTCAAAAATGTGTGTTACCCTTCAGTATCCCATTATGGTATATTACAGCTACTACAATGGGAATGTATATATATTAATTTTTGGAAGGACGATTTGACACCACATGAGAAAATACCAAACAATGGGGGATATCATTATATGGGACTGCACGGAAACTTTTACCAATATTGATAATTTTTGGTAAAGAGGTTTTGATCATCCAAAATAAAACGTTGCAGTCACTTTGGTTGAAACACTGGAACAAACTACCCAAAATATCGAATATTTTGAGTACCACTATATGGGAACTACCTCAAAGAGATGATCAATATAGATAATTTTAGTTGGATTCATTCTACCAAATAACAACCAAATGCCAAATTACAGCCGATTAGATTTAAAAACGTGTCCAAATCCCCCACAGCATCAAAACGTGTGGGGTACTATTAGATGGGCGATATTTGGAAGCTGGGCGAACATAAAAATACAGCCAAATTCCGAATATTAAGGGATACCATTATATGGGAGCTATCCGAATGCTTGGGTCAATATTAATATTATTAATTAGGGAGATTTTCTGCTCAATAAGTATTCTCAATATTAAATTAGAAGAAATTCTGTTGAACATTTTCAATATCAAATATCTTATAAGTTGTAGAAATGTATGTGCAAATTTCAAAAATTCTATTTTAAATCGTGGAGGTTACAAAAAACTAGCTTTATATTGCTCTACCGCTATATGAAGTCTTATAAATATATTGGGAAAAATTGAATTATAACCGAAGGTGTAACTTATATGTGCATTTAAATTTATTTTCCACGAATTCAATAATTATTAACCTGATATCCACCGGAACTTTAGATGACAAAAATAGTAACATGGAGGTGATGCAAATGTGGTATACCCATTTGTTTTTAGATTGCCAAATTTTTATTTTTTTATCCGATTAAATTGAAATTTTACACTTAACAAGCTACATGTGTTGTCTTTCCATGTATCAATTTGAAAATAATATTATTCTAACAATTTAAGAGATATTAGAGAAAATATTTGAAATTCCATTAAAAGTGATTTTAAAAAAAGTTCAGGTAATGTGGTATACCACATGATGTTAATGTGGTATAGTATAATTTTCACTTCCAATTGATATTTTATATAATTTATTGTTTTTAATGAATGCGAATTAGCTCGATCTTTATGTCTGTCAAGATTTTTAACGGATACGTTGAGTGGAACTTTAATTTTTATTATATAATAATGTCTACACATGGCAATATTTAATTTTTGTACGGAGAAGTAGTTAAAATCCCATAACCTTTGTTTTTCATCCTTATGATGCATGGTAGGCGCTCGTAGAGGACAAACGTTTCAAATAGTAATGCAATTTTGTTTTGTGCTGGCTTTTTTTTCATACAGACTCCAGGTATACCACATTACCTGCACTTGTGTTCACTGAATAATTGTCTAGTTTTTTCCTAAATTACTAAGTATGTGGTGCAATCGCCCATATTATTTGATTTTTAGTACTTACTGATTATTTTAATGCTTTCATAAATCTGTAAAACAAAAAATTATTTTTAAACTTCAACCGAAAAAAGTCAATTTCATGAAAAATTTAATGTTTGCTACTGACTCTCAACGTGAGTTAAATAAATTAAACAGATCATTGCTATCTTATTTTTTTTGAGAACAGCAAACTATAAAACATGTTTCAGTCATTCTAAAATTTTCAGTTTACAAAAAAAGTAACTATACCACATTACCAACCTATACCACATTTGCATCACTTCCTATAACATCAATTTTTATATACTGTAATGTTACTTTAAGTCTGATTTGATAAATACGAAGATATTACAAGAATCTGTACAATCCACCTTATGGTGGAGGGTATAAAAAACAAACGTAAAATGGCAAAAATTATACATCAACAATATTGCTAGACAAGACAAATGTTTGCCGGGCCCGCTAGTATATATATATTATATATATATATACATACCATTTTGGTGTTTATAGTCCTTCAACGTCTGTTAGGATTCATCTGTTGAATATACCCAAAGTGGTGAAGGGTATCATATAGTCGGCCCCGTCCGACTTTACTACTTTCCTTACTGGTTTATATTAAAATAGCTATACAATTTGTTCGAGATAAAAAAACTAGAACGTAAGGTTCGATAATGAACTATATATGAAGTATAACCGTATTTAGACCTAGCCTTCTGGTACCTTCCACATAGGGGCCGATATTCCCCGTCTTCGAACTTGAACTAAGTTTGGAAGAAATAATAAGATGGCCAAAGTTTGGATGAAATCAAAATTTTCTGATACAAATTTGGTCCAAAGAAACATGGGGTCTAGAAACATTTTAACCGTGTCACCCTTATTATCCATAAAGCTGTGTGTATAATTGTCCATTAAAAATTTCTGAAATTTGTTTTATAGTTTACATTGTGGTTTACATAACCGGTTTGTGGAAATGTCGATATAGGTCCACTTTTTGATATTTTCCCTATATTTTCATTTCAAGTGCCTGTCAGTATATCTATGTTGGATGGTATCCAAATTTCGGCCCTGCCGAACTTAACGCTTTTTCACTTGTTTATATTAAAATAGTTATCTGATTTGTTCCGCGTTTTGGGTTTGGTTCTAAGACTCTGTTGTAATCATTTCACCTGCGGAGGATAGCGAGATAAAAAATTAGAACGTAAGGTTCGATAATGAATTATAGACGCATTTAGACCTAGTCCCTGTGTGGAGGTTTCAGAAGGAGTGGACCGATATTCCCCATCTTCGAATTTGAATTAGCAATTAAAAATTTCTGAAATTTGTATTATGGTTTACATAATCCGTTTTTAGACATGTCGGTATAGGTCCACTTTTTGGTATGTTCCCTATATTTTCATTTCTAGTACCTGTCAGTATATCTATGGTGGAGGGTATCCAAAGTTCGGCCCGGCCGAACTTAACGCTTTTTCACTTGTTTATATCTTATTTGTACCTCGTTTTGAGTTTGGATAGCGAGATAAAAAATTATAACGTTAGGTTCGATAATGAACTATAGCCGCATGTAGACCTATCCCCTGTGTGGAGGTTCCAGAAGGAGTGGACCGATATTCCCCATCTTTGAATTTGAACTAAGTTTGGAAGAAATAATAAGATGGGCAAAGTTTGGATGAAATCTAAAATTTTCTGAAACGGATTTGGTCCAAAGAAACATGGGGTCTAGAACCAATATTTCGACAAATATCAATATTTGGTACATGATTTATATAAAATCGGAAAAAATTTATATCACAGTTATATTTAAATCTAAACCAAATTCAACAAATCTTATCACACCCGATTCAATACGCTTTGGAATATTTTGTGTACATAATCTCTTCGCAAACCATTAATTTAAAATCGGAAGAAAATATATGTAACAGATATACCGGCGACCCTCTGCGTACGTCCCTGGTGAAGAGTATAAATGTTTTATACCATCCATCATGAGGTGGACATTTTGATTTGTTATATATGGTATATGGGATTTACAACCCAATGAAAATCCAAAATTCAAAATAAAAGCTAATTAGGTTGAAAATTAAATTTGTCATTCCGATTGCAACACCGAAATATTCAACGGGGTCTTCGGTAAATATTTCGAAAGTATATATATTCTTGATCAGAATAAAGTTCAATGTTGATTTACACATGCTCTCCTGTTTGTCTCACTGTCCGTCTGTTGATATCACGAAAGAGATCGCAATATGTAAGATAGAGCTCTGAAATTTTGCACAGGCATTGCTAGTACACCTAGGATGTTTGGTATTGCAAATGGGATACATCATGTGCACGTTTTGGTGTAGCCTATATAACGATACTCCCATTATTTAGGGGATTTAGGGGATATTAAACAAGTTTTTTAACCGAATAGGCTGTAATTTTGTATTTTGAATAACACACATCCGTACAACAAATTATTTATATTGACCTCTCCCCTCCCCTTTTCGGCATTTAGGGGATATTAAACAAGTTTTTTAACCGAATAGGCTGTAATTTTGTATTTTGGGTTCTCATTGAATAACACATATTCGTACCAAAAATTATTAATATTGACCCAAGTTTCAGGGTAGCCTCCATATAACGTTACTCCCCAATAATCGGTAGTTTGGGAATTTTAGACTGGTTTTCCAACCGAATAGGCTGCAATTTTGTATTTTGAGTTCTCATTAATGATTAAAAGTAGCCACCAAAATAGGTCGCCCCAATATTGGGGGTTTTTGACACGTTTTTCAATCAAATTAGCTGTAATTTGGTACTTTGGGTTATCATAACGCTATCATCACATCTCCACATTAACAGCCTGTTTTTGTAAAATTCCAAACGAACGAATTCGAGTGACTTACGACTTACGACAATTACATATTTTTCAAAACCAAGGAGTTTGGTCGTAAGTCACTCGAATTCGTTCGTTTGGAATTTTACAAAAACAGGCTGTAAAATTATTAATATTAACCCAAGTCGGTATTTTTCGAATTTCGGACATGTTTTCAACCGAATTGGCTGTACTTTGGCATTCTGTGGCCAATGAGAATTGGCTGTCAAATCACACTACGAACAAATATCAATATTGATCTTCGTTTTAGTATAGCCCCATATGTTTTTCTCACGTATTTTTCAGTACGTTCAAGGTCCTATCATAACATGAGTTTTCTCCTAGGAGCCCACATTATTTTAGATATTTTGATTGTCATCCTCATGGTGGAGGGTATAAAAAGTTCGACCGGGCCGAACATAACCCTTCAGTGTTTTTGTAGAATATATTCGACATTTCAAATTACTCTCTTCCTTTGCAATTTTTCGGTTATCCTATGTACCGTTACAATTGATGTCTTTGTTTGTGCTGAAAGACAGACAAAACTGTCCGAGGGTTAAAATAAGAATTGTTTTTTCTCTAAACTATGTGCCTTCATATGATTTTAAGTACAAAATTTTAGATTTTTATTCCGACAAAATTTTTGTTTGACACTGAAAGGGTTAACATCGTTGTTACTAGTTTTCTCAGAGATGTTTTTTACCATGTTTTCTCAGAGAATTGGAGTCCTCTTCGCCGAATATTTTCAATACATGTCAATATTTGGACATAGTTCCCATGTCTGTACATATGAATTTCATATTATTTTTGAATGCTGTGCTTTGTGTCCCTATTGTCCCAAATCAGATTACCCAAATTTTTAATTATATTTTAAAATGCTAAAGACAAATTAAATACTAATTGCTATGAATTCTCCATCACTGAATGACCACAGTGAGTAAAAAGCTTAAACGAAACTGAATACAAAGTACCATCTACCCAACAACTTTATTTTCATATTACCAATTTCCCATACAAATTTATATAGCTTATAAATCTTTTGACATCAATCCTTTAAATGCAATTAAATTACTTCCAACCACCTGAAGTCTTTTTGCACGATAAAAAAGTACAACAATAACAACAAAAAGCCAAATAAAAGGAAAACATCCTGGCAATAAATCCCTAATGAAAAACACTCTACACAGCAAGATGGCCAAGTGTTGCTTCATGGCGAGTAATAATAAAACAAACACTTAAAGACAAATAAGAACTTTATTCCACATGGAACGTTTAACTGACGTTCCACCGGCTCACGTCCTACATGTCGTCTATCTACCCTTGCGGCAGTGTTTACCATGTTACCGTAGTAGATATACCACAATTTGTTGTGTCTCATCCTACAATCTGTCCCCCCAACACCCCCTGGAGCCTTTAATATCACAGACACACACATTCAAGAGTAGTCTGCATAAATACATACGTATTTGTATAAAAAGATATGAACAAAGATGTTCTGTTCCGCTTCGTTCTGTACTCCTCTTCAAGACCCGACGACGAATGACTTTCAATATGAAAACCATTATGAGTGCGGAATCAACAGAGTTGAACAGCCAACGGAGCAATAAAATCAAGACTGTTGGAGGCCCATAAAAATGACTACACAAAATGTTTACTCAACGATACGATACCACCATCAAGGATGTTTGTTTGTTGGTGTATTCGACTCGACGCTGGCGATACCGAGCAACAGGTGTTGGCTACAATGTTTACTTAAGGCACGTTGCAAAAATAAACCACAGAAACGGACGCAGGGCGACGGGCGACGGGAGGAAATTAAAACAAATATTGTCGTTTAATACAAAAAATTACCACAGATTTGTCGGATTGCCGGTATAAGAAAATATTGAAGTCGTGGGATACTTTTAGTCCATGTAATTACTGCAAAGGATATTCTGCGGAGTAATGAAAATGTGGCATTTGTTTAAGATTCGGAATGGAGCTTTTAAAAAAGGATAATTATTGTAGTATACCACAATTTACTTTCTTATTGTAGATTTAAGGTAGATATAGAAAAGAGGGGGAGTCATGCGGAGCCGACAATGTGATATCTTACACCAATTTGAGTTTGGTATATTTAAGCATATCAGCATTTAATATTCAATACATATATCGGAAATCTATCTACGGACAATTTATAAATAATTCCACGTTTTGAAAATATAGAATACAATATTGCCAGGATGTTCTTCAGCTTAGTCCAACCAATTTAGTTTAGAGTGCCACAATTCTTATGTAAAATAAAAAGACATTAAGTTCGCTCTCCGTCAAGTGGTGTACATACAAAAATTATTAGAAAGATCCTTTATGTGCAGAATATGTCATTCAAATTTAGCTATTGGTAGTTCGCTTATGCTGTATATAAATGAATTGTAAAATTACAAGCACTTAGTTTAGTAAACTGAAATAGAAACTTCGACATAGCCAAAATTATGTCAGACCATTATATGGGGGCTATTAAAAGCAAGGATCAATATAGACAATTTTCTAGGAAAAATAAAGAGGAATGTTAAACGCCAAATCACAGCCACTTCAGTGAGATTATGCGGCTAAAACCTTAACCTATGAGAAAACTCATGTGATGATAGGACCTTGAATATACCGAAAAAGAGTTGAGAAAATGATGATTACCTAATAGGGGGATAGCGTTTTATGGGGGCTTCAAAATTTCCAAAATACCGAAATTGGTCAATATTAATCCTTTTTAGTAAAGAGATGTGTCGGTACCGCTATATGGGGGCTAACCTAAGACTTGGTTCAATATTAATAAAATGATGAGTTACAAAATACAAAATTATAGCCAATTTGATTGAAAACATGTTCAAAATCCCAAAAATACCGTGTATTGGGGGACCGTTATATGGGGACTACCCTGAAATTTGAGTCAATATTAATACTTTTTGTTGTGGGAATGTGCTATAAAATGAGAACCCAAAAAACCTAATTACACACAATTCCGTCAAAAAATGTGTCCAAAATCCCCTAAATACCGAATATTGGAGGGTACCCTTATAGGGGGGCTATCCTGAAATTTGGGTCAATGTTAATACATTTTATTACGGAGATGTGATATACAATGAGAACCCAAAATTAAAGGCAAATTCGGTGGAAAAACGTGTCAATAATCCCCAAAATACCAAGGATTGGGTAGTACCGTTATATGGGGATATGTGCATTCTGACTAACATGTTAAAGTTTATAACCGATTGGATTATTAGTTTTTGAGTTTTAATGCCCGCCATTTGTGGAGTGCTTCTCAAAATTTAAAAGCTTTTTTCTCGAAACAGTGTTTTACGGGCGGAAACGATAACTTTAAAACTATTTATCCAATTGGTTCCAAATGTTAACACGTTGTTTTGGACCTACATGTGTGTCCGTCTGTAAATGGTCCGATTGACAATCAATTTTGCACAACCTACTAAAGTTAGTGTAGTCTGTTGTGTGTCATGTTTTGTTGAAATCTGTTCAGATTTAGATATAGCTCCCATATATATATTTTCGTCCGATTTTATGTAAAAGGTGCACCAAACTCCTCATGTTTTCACGCGAAAAAATTGAGCAGAGTGACGTAATTTCGTTTTGTGGAAATGCAGACGTACCCCTATTATATGTTCGACCGACTTGATGTTAATTGGCCTCCAAATAATCAACGGGTGTCCGATAAGGATTTGCTTTAAATCGATTTACATAATTTTTTATATGGGTCCCCTCAAATTGAAATTGCAATTACGTGTATTGGGTTTTGTTAAAATTTTTTCAGATGTAGATATAACCCCTATATATTTTCATCTCATTTCATGCAAATTATGCACCATATAACTAACGTTTGACTGTAAAATTTTAGACAGCCCACAGTACCATGGGTGCATCAGATCGGTTCAAATTTTACAAGGAACCTAAGTCTGTCGGAGAGGCATGTATGAATTGGTTGAATCCAGTTTATATATAGAAATAAATCAAATATTTAATTTCCTCTGTTCCACTTCAATGATCCACCAAGGTTGCTACGTCCGATCTTGACAGAGGAACAAGATCTTTAGAGAGGAACATTTTACTTATTTTACTGTTGGTTATCATAAGCAGCGAAAGAACATCTTCAGAATATAGAGATATCAAAACATACGGAGGGGCATTGCTATATCGTCTTAGAATTTTACCCTGTTCAAGAATATATATGCTTTATAGAGTCGAAAATGAATATTTTGATGAGCTACAAACGGCATAACAAATAATATACCCACCATACTATTTATGGGGGTATAAAAATAAGAACACCCTACATGCATTAAAATAGTTGTATATTATCTTTGAGCATATGTTTTCACGTTTTGTTCATTCTAGTTCTTGATACATGTGTTTTACAATAAAAACCCTAAAGTTAAACAATTTCACAAAAATATTGACAAGAAACCAAGAAACTTACCACATACCATCACCAACTAAAGCCACAAAAACGTCCATGTTCCAAATTCCTCACCGACCGCCAACAAAGTTTTATTATCAAAACTTTAAAAAACTCACATCCACACCCCAGCACAAAGGCAATTCCATTCTTATCTATTGTTAACACTCCTACATTGGCGGCATCCTGATGTCAATTCACTTTACGACAATTTCCATGTACAACAAGGCCGGTTGCTTGTCAAATTCCATGGATGAATGAACGGATGTAGCAGTCATCGTCGTCATCCTCCAATATCCAATGTCAATTTAATTGAATTGTTCAACTTGACTGAAAGTTTGAAAGAGAAAAGAATGCCACCATTGTCGCTGTGATAACAAAGTAAATAATGTGGAATTAATTCGTTGTTCTGACATTTAAATCAACATTTAATCCTGTTATTGTAGGCAAAAAGTAGAAATAATATGGAGAAGTGGAAGAAGAACTTCAAATGGCCAAATATTCTATTTAAATTAATGCTGTTAATCTGTTGTTGACACTTAGAAATCAAATGGTTTTTATGTGAATTTGATTCTTAAAATCCAGTAAGAAGAAGACCAAAGTCGGATAAATCATCCCATTTTATTTATAAACGTCAAAAATACGCCCTGGTGCAGAGCAAAATATTGCTATTATTTCATGTACTTATGTGCCATTGATTATGTTTTGGAGTTAATTATTGAAAACTACTT
The DNA here is from genome assembly GCF_032173495.1 of Musca vetustissima. Lineage (NCBI taxonomy): Eukaryota > Metazoa > Arthropoda > Insecta > Diptera > Muscidae > Musca > Musca vetustissima. The sequence continues at coordinate 90,013 of NW_026884336.1, read as the reverse complement.
TCATTGACCCCAAAAATACTTATTTGAATGAAGCATTAACCACATTCAACTATCCACACATATATAAAACAAAGCCCATTTATTCAAATAACTTTTGATGGAAGACGAAGATCTAACATCTCACAGTTTTGCTGTTGAACTTTAAAACCTGAATGCAAAATATTTGCATAGCAGTAGTTTCAATAACTCACCGGACAAAATGCTTTAGGTGCTTTAATGCATATCATGCAAGTTCGAGCCTCTCTCCAGGCCATCAACGAACATCTGGCGTTTGGTCCACCATGTCATTGCTACTGAATATGTATGCATTTATCCATGCATCTATCCATATGCATGATGTTCGACCCAAGAGAATTTGTGGGTCACTACTTCAAACTGCTTATGAGATAGCTACCAGCTATAGGATGTCTTTAATTTATGCTACAATAATAACAACAACAAGAAAGTTGTTCGATAGAGCAACAAGAAGAAAAAAACAACAAAACACATGCGGTCAAATGTTCTCTGTAGTGTTTTGACGTTCTGTAGTGGGACTGTAGCTGGTGGGCTCAAAAAATTCAACAACACGTACCTACTACATACGGAAGATGTAGTGTTAAAAGCAAGCGAAAAGAGGAAATCGTATTGCATGTGAACATGTGTGGAAGCGTAAATTTACGGTGTTGTGAAGTGACGTTGAACAAAAGCACCAACAACAACACCAACAATATCATCTTGAAGTCCTTTATGTGGCAAACAATTGACTTTACTTTGTTATCCTATATTGGGTACAGGGGCGGTTGTAAAGGCCGAAGAGGGTTTCAACATTTATTAGAAAATGTCATAGAAGGATTTCTATATACAATAAGACCAAGTTGTATTCCATATACAACAAGACTATGTAGTCTTCCGTATACTAGAAGACCATGTGGTATTTTTTAAACGAGTCTTCTATATATTAGAAGATCAAGTGGTCTTCTATATATCAACAGACATTGTGGTATTCTACATATTAGAAAACCAAATGTAAACCAAGTTGTCTTGTATATACTAGAAGTCCATGTTTTGACGTAGGTCTGATATTAAGTATTTGAAAGGTTTTAAACGAATTTTCTCATCGAATTAACAGTAATTTGGCATTCCGGGTTTTTATAGACAATTTTCGTTATAGAAACATTTTTGTTGCCGCCCTATTTTATTTAACGATACCTTCATATAACGGTACCTCCAAATCTCAATACAAACCAGTAAGGAAAGTAGTAAAGTCGGACGGGGCCGACTATATGATACCCTTCACCACTTTGGGTATATTAAACAGGACTATTAACATGAAATTGGATGAACTAAAATATGTGATATTTATTTAAATGTGAATCGATTTAGATAAATCCATAAACATGCCAATCGTTCCTTACAATGGGACAAAAGTATGTAAATCGACTTCAAACAAATATTAATAGGACATCCGTTGGGCGATATCTATACTTCTAAAAACGCAACTATATTATTCTTTGCTCAATTGTGTACGTTGTGCAAAATTTCATGTCAATCTGACAAACATTTACTTAAAATCCGACGAAGATATATATGGAAGCTATACCCAAATATGAACCGTACGTTCTGTTCCATTCAGCCATATATATATATATATATATATATATTGGTTCCTTAGTGCGTCAATTACTTAAAATGAAACGATAATATGTAAGGGAGCTATATCTAAATCTCAAGCAATTATACCGAAACTTGGCACACATTATTCTGGACTAAATTCGGTACGATATGCAATATCAGAACTTTGGTACATTATTTACATTAAATCGGACGAATATATATATATATATATATATATATACTAGCGGGACCCGTGGCGCTTCGCTGCCCCTGCTGAAGTTATGAAATTAAAATTTAGGTATGATCATTTGGTAATCATCCTATATACAGCTGCAATATTTACTAAATTTCACGAAACTTTGCCCACATGATTCTACACTTAATTCAGTACGCTCTGCTAAAGTTCGTGCAAATGAAAAGATTTCCAGGGACTTTGGTGCATCAGTTACCTAAAATCGGGCGAAACTATATATGGGAGCTATATCTAAATCTGAACCGATTTTCATGAAACGTAGCACACATTATTATAGACGCAGTTCAGTATGCTATGCCAAATTTCGTTCAAATCAAAAGATTTCCAGGGAATTTAGTGGACTATTTTCCCAAAATCGGTCGAAACTATAAATAGGAGCTATATCTAAATCTAAACCGATATTCACGAAACTTGGCACACATCATCCTAGGCTTAATTCAGTACGCTGTGCCAAATTTCGTGCAAATCGAAACACATATAGGGACTTTAGTACACAATTTACCTTAAATCGGACGAAGATATATATGGGATTTATATCTAAATCAGAACCGATTTTCACGAAACTTAACACACATCATTCTAGACCTTATTCATTACGCTGTGCCAAATTTCGTGTAAATCGTTCTTAGGCCAAACAAATGAGCTGTGCCAAATTTCATCCAATTCGGATCATAAATGCGACCTGTACTTGGTTTACAATTTAACATGGACAGACGGACGGACATGCATATATCTACTCAGAAAGTGATTCTATGCATATTCTCAGAAGGAACCATGGGTCTATCTCGATTATTTTTGCCTGTTACAAACATATGCACAAATACATAATACCCTATACCACAGTGTGGTGCAGGGTATAAAAATAGTGGTATATCTGAATTGATCCTATCCCAGTCTCTGACTTTTTTTGATGATAAAACGATTTATAATTAAAATTCACACTACTCACGTCAATGTTTTTTTTTTCTTTTTTTATTTTGAAATCCAAATAACATTTTGTTTAATTGTGTTCAAAATAAACTTTTTTCACAAACTGACAAAAATGGAAAATTATAATGTCAACCAATTTTTTTTTCAATTTTTTTCATATGTATATGTATGTATATGTATTTCAAAATATATCCTCATCGTTCGAAAATATGTATATCCTCATCGGATTTGTATCCATGTTACTCAACCATATTTTCAAGCCGCTATCTTAAGATATACCCATAAAAAATATTCTACATATGTAGGTATGTACATTCTTTCAGATGTATGAATACTTTTGATGCTATTACTCCTCAGTTTTATCTAACCTATGTTACTTCCATGGGATCGCTTGCCTTACTATGAACATTTTAGAAAAATCTGGTGGTTTTTGATTCCACAAACAATATGTTTTCTATTTTCTACGTATAGATTTAAATGCAATAAGGTGTGCATTTTCCCTTGTCCGCGGTCATGTTGTGTGGATGATGCGTATTTACACTCACGTTACTCAACAATAGTTTGAAGTCGGTATCTGTAACCGTACTTAAGATATACACAAATTACATGTTCATAATTTTTGAGGTATGATTACGTTCGATGCTCTAACACCGCATCCTCGGGAAATCTTAGAAATTTTTAAAGCATATGTTATTCCCAGGGCATGTTATGACGTTCTGTGAAAATCTCAGTAAAATCTTTTCAGCATTTTTAGAGTCTACAAATAAAATATTTTCAATTTTCAATATGCTGATTTTTAAAATGCAGTACACAGTGCATTTTCCGTTGATCGTACCATGCTCATTTTTGTATGGATTGTGTGTATTCACGCATTCATTATTCAGGCAAATTTTGAAAACGATATCTGTGACCGTTGTTAAGATACACGCATATTACGTGTTCAGAAATTTTGAGGTATGGTTACTATTGATGCTATAACTCCGCATCCACGCGGAATTTTAAAAGTTTATATAGCCTATGTTACTTTCAGGGCATGCCCCGACATACAGTGTAAATCTCATTAAGATCTGTTCAGCGGTTTTGGCGTCTATCGGTAACATACAAACAAACAAACAATTTTTTTTCTATTTTATATATATAGATATACAGTGAGTGTAATAAGTATTTTGCCTCAATAAAAATTTGAAAAAATTCCAATATATACGCCTAAAGCCAGCAAACTAAAGACGTAAAATGAATTATGTGTGATGGAATATGTTTGTGGGCATATTTAGATCGTATTTCTGCAAGAATCATTGCGATAGACCTATTGGTCTCGAAGATATCGGCCGAAATCTATAACAACCCAAAAATGTTTATCACAAAAAAGTATTTTGCTTTTTAATATTATTTTAGAAAAAAATATTACATAAAACACGTTTGGTCCTTTTATAGTTACAATTGCGGTTAACCACATACTATAAGCGATTTGTCGACGATTCCAATACATCACGGCATTTTTTCGTGGGTATTTTCTCACATTTACATTCAATACATTATCCATCAGTATTTCATTTAATATTTGGTATTTTCTCGTCCTAATCTTAAGATAAGAGTATTAAACATAGTCATTGCGGCTTCAAAACATCCCAAATATGTTTAGAATAATAAAAAAGAGGTTTTGCAAAATATAACGCGAGGACAGAACCTTAAAAACTATTAAAACCAAAATCCGACATACAAATTATTGAAAAAAAAATCGCGAAACCCAATTTTTCTGACTTTGAAATTTGTATGGTCCAGTAATATTGATCTAGGAACCAATATATGCAATGGAAATACCAATAAGGAGGTCAGATTCAAAGATATGAACAGTTCTAAAGCAATAGTAATAAAAAACAATACATGAAGTTGGGAGAAAACATCATTATTCGTCAAATCCTATTGTCTTTTGAAAAACTGTGGTTGCTGGTGGCGAATACGCATTCTATATTTTATCTCCGATTAACACCATCAGTTGCGAATAAAATGCAGTAGGGAATAAACGGTTCGATCTATTTATTTTCGAAATAAGATGTATTTCTATTGCCAGAAAACCGTCCATATCTTTGAATCTGACCTCCTTATTGCTATTTTCATAGTATATTTTGGTTCCTAGATCAGTAATAATGAACCATAAAGTTTTCGAAGTTAGAAAAATGGGGTTTCGCGATATTTTTTTAAATAATTTGTTTGTCGGATTTTGGTTTTAATCGTTTTTAAGGTCCTGTCCTCGCGATATATTTTGTAAAACCTCCTTTTTATTATTCTTAACATATTTGGGATGTTTTGAAGCCGCGACAACTATATTTAATACTCTGATTTTGAGATTAGAACGAGAAATTACGAAATATTAAATGAAATATTGCTGGAGAATGTATTAAACGTAAATGTGAGAAAATACTCGCGAAAAAATGCCGTGGTTTATTGGAATCGTTGCCAAATCACTTATAGTATGTCGTTACCCGCAATGGTAACTATAAAAAGACCAAACGTGTTCTATGTTACAATTTTCTCTAAAATAATAATAAAAAGCAAAATACTTTTTTGTGATAAACATTTTTGGATTGTTATATATTTCGGCCGATATCTTCGAGATCAATAGGTCTTACGCTGTGATTATTGCAGAAATACGATCTAAATATGTCCACAAACATATTCCATCATACATAATTCATTTTACATCTTTAGTTTGCTGGCTTTAGGCGTATATATTGGAATTTTTTCAAATTTTTATTGAGGCAAAATACTTATTACACTCACTGTATATATACATAGATCTGAACCGATTTTTACAAAACTCAGCACACATCATTCCAGGCTCAATTCAGTACACTATGCCAAATTTCGTGCAAATCGAAAGATATATAGGGACCTTGGTGCACCTTATACATTAAATCGGACCATCATATATGAGAGCTATATCTAAATCTGGACCGATTTTCACGAAACTTGGCAGACATCATTCTGGGCTCAATTCAGTACATTGTGCCAAATTTTGTGCAAAGCAGAAGATATATGGGACTTTGGTGCACCATTTATATAAAATCGGACGAAAATCTATATGGCAGCTATATCTAAATCTAAAGCGATTTTCACGAGACTTGGCAAACATCATTTTAGGCTCGATTTAGTACGTTGTGCCAAATTTCGTGCAAATCGAAAGATATATAAGGGACTTTGTTGTACCATTTACATAAAATCGGACGAAAATATATATGGGAGCTATATCTAAATCTGAACCGATTTTCAAGAAATCGTTTTTGACTTAATTCAGTACGCTACGCAAAATTTCGTGCAAAGCGAAGGATATATAGGGACTTTGCTGCACTATTTACCTCAAATCGGACGAAACTATATATGGGAGCTATATCTAAATCTAAACCGATTTTCACGAAACTCAACACACATCACTATAGTCTTAATTCAGCACGCTATGCCAAATTGCAAATCGAAAGATGTATAGGTACTTTGGTGCACCATTTACATTAACCCTTTGTGGCCCAATTTTGCCCACAGGCAACAAAATGTTTTAGAGCTTATATTTTATATGCAGCAGTAGATATATATTATTTTGATTTCATATGTAAAGACCTGATAATGGACGACACAGGGTAAATTTGTGTATACAACCCAAATTATTTAAATCGCTACGTATTCAAATTGTACAAATTCTACTTTTTGATTCTTGTAAAATTGAATATAGAGAATAATTAAAAAAGATTTTTCTGATGATTCTGCATTTGGTTTTCTTGATATTGGACTTTAATTTTTCCGAAAGAATGTACTGTATCTCCCGAATGCAAGGATATATCGATGTCAAATGTTGTGCATATCCTTTATAGGATAGTTGCATTAAATCTGTGAACAAGACTTTGTTCTAAGATTGCGGAAAAATTCGGGACTCAAAGGGTTAAATCGGCCGAAAATATATATGGGAGCTATATCTAAATCTGAACCAATTTTTCCCAATTTCAATAGGGTTCGTCCTTGGGCCAAATAGTGAGCTGTGCCAAATTTGCATAAACGAAATCCACTCAAAAAGTGATTCTATGCATATTCTGAAAAGGAACCATGTGTCTATCTCGTTTCCACAATACCCCGTACCACAGTGTGGTGAAGGATATAAAAATTATTAATATTGTCCCAAGTCGGTATTTTGAACACGTTTTTCAATATAGTCTACTGTATTTGATCTTCCCAATACTCAAAATTATCAATATTGATTCTCGTTTTGGTATAGCCCCATAAAAAGCGAGACCCACTATTAAACATTTTGGGAATTTTAATCATCTTTATCTCATGTTTTTTCGGCTATTCAAGATCTTATCAAGGAGCCCCCATTAATTTTACACATTTTAAGGATTTAGAAAGCTTGACCGGGCTGAACTTAACAACTTGTTTTAGCTGCATTCTTACACCGTAGTGGCCATAATTTTGTTTTCCGGGATCTTGGAGGCTGAGTACATTCGATATATGTCCATCTGTGCACGTATAAAAAGTTCCCGCCCTATTTTCGGTAGTTTTAAGAAGCTCTCACGCCGAAGTGCTTGTAATTTGGTCCTTGGAGAGTAAGAAGATTTATGCAGAAATTGTTAGACCTTTATTTTTACGTAGCTTTCATATAAAGGTCCCGATAATTTTTCGGTATTAGAAAGCCCCACATATAGACCCAGCCCCATTTTCAGTATTTCAAGGGTTTTAAATTTTCCATTGAAATGTCTTTAATTTGACATTATGGTGAATAAAATACTTCTTCCTGGAAATTTTTCGAAGTATTTCCAAATATCTTATTAGTCACCATAAAAACTTCGTTCTTCAGAGCTTGTATGAAGGTACCGACCGATTTGAGGAATTTTGAATGACCACCACATGGTGGAGGGTATAAAAATTCAGCGCAGCCGAACGTAATTACTTTTTTTTAATTTTTTATACCAGTCATCAAGAATCTTTCTTAAAAGACTGTCAATTTATGCGGGATCCCCAGGAAATTTGTTTAATGTAGGTCCAAATATTTTATTAGTAATCATACAAACTTTCTGCTTTATTTTCGATAGCCCAGTTTTCTAACCTGAGTGTCTTCAGTGCATATATGAAAGTTCCGGTCAATTTAAGGAATTTTTAATAAACACCACATGGTGGAGTGTCATAAGTTCGACCCTTTTGTATATACCAATCGTCGAGAGCCTTTTTTAAAGAATTATAAAATATAGCTGGATTCAAGGGAGGATGGTGCTTTAATGCCATACAACGATTCATGTTAATCTATGTGATAATGCACTTCAAAAGTTGTGAAAAGTTATCGCACCAAAATGTCGAAGAGTTAATTAAAAAGTTTGGCAAATTAATTTTCAAGTGGCTGACAATAACACGTCAAAACATAATGAGTAGGTTTTTGCAAAAATGTCGAACTTTCTAAAGGAAACGTCAGAGGATTGTCTCCAAAAATGCTTCTCAACCTCCAAAATATCGAAATACAAAATTACAGTCATTTTATGGCCGCTAAAACCTTTAAACTTCCGAAAATAGGGACCTATGTCAAACATGGACCTATATCGAACATTTTCTGCACTGAACCCGAAATGCCTATTTACATACACATTCGGTTGGAAAATGCTTCTGAAACTTTGAAAATGTAAAAAATGGGGCGGGATAATTTCCTGCATAGATATATCTCATTCTACAAAAATCTGGAATGTCAAATTAATATCACTATAACCTTATCCGTCTGGCTGTTGAAATTTTATAATTGCCTTCTGATTATCTTAAAAAAATCGGCACGGTTGAGGAATCATGGAACTCTAGCAATAGCGCATGGAAATCTAGCAATAGGGCATTGAATGGCGGTCAATTCTAAGTGGTATATCTTGTCTTGACATCTTCGGATAAATTTGTAAAACGAACAAGATAATACGATCATTGTGCCCCAAGCAAGTGCTTACACAACGGTTCAAGCCTTCGCTTTTTGACCGGTCATAAAGTATAATTGATGGATCATCCATTATACATTTCATATTGACCGACCACATTAACAATTTGTATCTTTCCGTAGGGGCCCCTCTGCCTAAAATCCACCACTGTGTTATTATTTTTCTAATCCTGCATAAAATGCATAGACACACACGCACACACACAACAACTTCACATCCTATATGTTAGAGAGAATTCACACACACAGTTATTGTTTAGCAAGAATTGCTTTAGTTGGCTGGATGGATAGTCACGTTGTGCATTAAGGTAATATGTACATGAGGCATGCACCACCATGCACTTGGGCTAAACAAAAGCTAAAGCCCAAAGATGGCCAAGAACCGGAAATGTTAATTAAATTTGACATCATAAACTGGGTCAATGTGTTTTTGATTTTAAAGAATCTAATCTTCTTCCACTTCCTCAGCTGTCCGTCTTAGACGGAAATGAAGTGTTGCATTTAATTAAATTCATGTAAGGATGACACGAGATACCTCATGTTATTCTTTGTCTTATCCACAATGTTGCAAATTAATGCGGTTATTTTAAATATATGCGTGTGTGTATGTATGTAAAGGATCTCAAATTATTCGTATACGGTTATAAGATTGCTATTATATCATGTTCAATAACATGTACAGATGAATAAGGATAATGCCTTAGGCATATCAAAGAATAATAGGTGTCATAGGTGAATTGCTGTTGTAATTAGTTGAACAAAGTTTCAAAGAAACAAATATTGACATTCGTTCATTTGGAAAATATTGTATTCAAGATTTTAATTTTTATTAAATACTATAGAAAAAAATTCCAGAGCAGGATAGCTCCAGAACACTTGTTTAAAAAGCACACGCACAAAAAGTTTGTTTCACTTTCGGAACCGGTCAATTTAACGCCTAGATTGTGGGATTCAACGCTTTTAGACCATTTTATATGGAGCTATGTTAAACCTCATTTCTATACAGATAAGACCGCTGACGCAGAGTTTATTTGGGATTTCCAAAATATTATTGGCATTCTATTAAAATAAACGTTGATAATTTATTTGTAAACAAAAATGAGAAAAATAAGTGTTGAAATTTAAGATCGAAAATTAGTTCCGACGGAAATTGGACACTCATGCAGACAAATAGCTTAACATTTAAAAATTAGTCCATATTATTACCCAAATTGTTCGCAAAAGACGAAATGTATCACATCTGGTCGCTCAAGATTGTTAAATGATGCAATAGAGATACTAGAACACCAAAATTAGCTGTGAAGATGATAGTGATTGGACCGAAGGATTGGAAACATGTCATTTGGTCTGATGAAACAAAAATTTCCCGCTAACGAAAAATTTTAATTGCTCAAATGGCCAGGGAAAACCCCGTATCTTAATCTTATCAAACATGTTGGGGCGATTTTAAAGGAAAGACTGGCAGTGTATGAAAGAGCGGCAACTAACATAGGTGAGCTGTGGAAAAGAGCACAATAGAAATTTAACAATACGAGGGCAGTTCGGAAAGTTCTTAGCCTAGCACAAAAAGGCCGGTATAAACAGAAAAAAGTTTGGAAACTTCCATCTCTGTTATGAAGACATGTAAAATTTTGTTTCGATCTGGCAACTCCTTCATATAGCACGCATTTCTTATTTTTATAACCTTCACCACACTGTGGTACAGGGTATTATGTCTTTGTGCATATGTTTGTAACAGGCAAAAGGAAACTAGATAGACACTTGGTTCCTTTTGAGAATATGCATAGAATCACTTTCTGAGTCGATTTACGCATGTCCGTCTGTCTGTCCATGTTAAATTGTAAACAAAGTACAGGTCGCATTTATGATCCGAATTGGATGAAATTTGGCATAGGTCACTTATTCGGCCCAAGGACGAACCCTATTGAAATTGGGAAAAATCGGTTCAGATTTAGATATAGCTCCCATATATATATTTAACCGATTTGATGTAAACGGTCCCTATATATCTTTCGATTTGCACGAAATTTGGTACAACCTAATCATTTAGGTCTAGAATGATGTCTGCCAAGTTTCGAGAAAATCGGTCCAGATTTAGATATAGCTTCCATATATAGTTTCGTCCGATTTCATGTAAATGGTGCCCCAAAGTCTTTATATATCTTTCGATTTGCACGAAATTTTGGCATAACGTATTGAATTAAGCCTAGAGTGATGTCTGCCAAGTTTCGAGAAACTCGGTCCAGATTTAGATATAGCTCCCATATATAGTTTCTTCCGATTTCATGTAAATGGCGCCCCAAAGTCCCTATATATCTTTCGATTTGCACGAAATTTGGCATAACGTACTGAATTGAGCCTAAAATGATGTCTGTCAAGTTTCGTAAAAATCGGTCCAGGTTTAGATATAGCTCCCATATATAGTTTCGTCCGATTTCATGTAAATGGTGCCCCAAAGTCCCTATATATCTTTCGATTTGCACGAAATTATTCAAAACGTATTGAATTAAGCCTAGAGTGATGTCTGCCAAGTTTCGTGAAAATCGGTCCAGATTTTGATATAGCTCCCATATATAGTTTCGTCCGATTTCATGTAAATGGTGCACCAAAGTCTCTATATATCTTTCGATTTGCACGAAATTTGGCATAACGTACTTAATTGAGCCTAGAGTGATGACTGCCTTGTTTCGTGAAAATTGGTCCATATTTATATATAGCTCCCATAGTTTCGTTCGATTTCATGTAAATGGTGCACCACATATATCTTGCGATTTGCACGAAATTTGGCATAACGTACTGAATTGAGTCTAGAATGATGTCTACCAAGTTTCGTGAAAATAGGTCAAGATTTAGATAAAGCTCCCATATATAGTTTCGTCCGATTTCATGTAAATGGTGCACCAAAGTCCCTATATATCCTTCGATTTGCACGAAATTCGTTATAACGTACTTAATTGAGCCTAGAATGATGTCTGCCTAGTTTCATCAAAATCGGTTCAGATTTAGATATAGCTCCCATATATAGTTTCGTCCGATTTCATGTAAATGGTGCACCAAAGTCGCTAATATCTTTCGATTTGCACGAAATTTGGCATAACGTACGGAATTGAGCTTAGAGTGGTTTCTGTTTAGTTTCGAGAAAATCGGTCCAGATTTCTATATAGCTCCCACATATAGTTTCGTCCGATTTCATGTAAATGGTGCACCAAAGTCCTATATATCTTTCGATTTGCACGAAATTTGGCATAACGTACTGAAGTGAGCCTAGAGTGATGTCTGCTTTGTTTCGTGAAAATCGGTCCAGATTTAGATATAGCTCCCTTTTATTATTGATTTTAAGTAATTGACGCACCATGGAACCAATAGGAACAAAGCGTTCTGAAATTTGTATAACATAACCTGACAAGTTTGTTTGAATTCGCTTAATATTTGGATAGAGCTTCCATATATATTTTCGCCCGATTTCAAGTAAATTGGGCATCAAACTCCTCATGTTAGTCAGATTGACATCAAATTTTGCACAACGTACAAAATTGAGCATAGAATTACGTAGTTGCGTTTTCAAGTAGTACAGACATAGCCCAACGGATGACCGATTTATATTTGTTTGAAGTCGATTTACATACTTTATGGATAGATCTAGGCAGATTCACATTTAGATAAATATCACATATTTTATTTCATCCAATTTCATGTTAATAGTCCTGTTTAATATACCCATAGTGGTGAAGGGTATCATATAGTCGGCCCGTCCTACTTTACTACTTTTCTTACTGGTTCCATTGTAAAATATTGCGGATGCGTCTTTTTCAAACACCTGGTTCTATATGAAGGATTTGCCAGATCAAAATTTAACGTGTCTTCTTAACAGAGATGGAAGTTTCCAAAACATAACTTTTTTCTGTTTATACCGCGATTTTTTGTGCTAGGCTAAGAGCTATCTTATCACAGGTGGAATCATAATAAAGTAAACAAGTAAAAACCATGTTAAGTTCGGCCCGGCCGAAATTTTCATACCCTCCACCATGGGGATGACAATCAAAATATCTAAAATTAATGAGGGTTCCTAGGAGAAATCCATATTGATATTTTTTGGTAGTGAGATTTAACAGCTAAAATTCCAAATTACATAAAACTCTGATGAAAAACGTGTCAAAAATTCTCAAGATACAGACTTGGGTCAATATTAATAATTTCTTGTGCTGAGATGTGCTGATACCGTTATGGGGGCTACCCTGAATCTTGGGTCAATATTAATAATTTTTGGTATGGTTATGTGCTATTCTATGAGAACCCAAAATATCAAATTACAACCAATTCATTGGAAAACCTGTTCAAAATACCGAATATTGTGGGCTTCCATGACGATTTAAGCATTTCCGTCTGTCTGTCTTATGTAATCACTCTAGAATCTAAACGAATTGATTTAATGTAAATGGTGCCCCAAAGTCCCTATAAATCTTTCGATTTGCACGAGGTAAAAGTAAAACCAGTAAGGAACTTAATAAAGTCAGTACTTTTCTTACTGGTTTTACTTGTTTTGAGATCTTATGAAAAAACCCCATTAAAAATTGCTGAAATTTGTATTTAAGGTACATTATGGTTTACAAAAATCGATTGGTAGGATGTTCGTTATATGTTCCCTATATTTTCATTTCAAATAAGTGTCGGTATACCTATGGTGGAGAGAATCCAAAGTTCTGTCTGAACTTAACGCCTTTTTCACTGGTTTACATTAAAAATTTAATGTAATAAATAACTATTCAACTCTTAAACTGTTATATTGCGATTGGAAGAATTGGGTAAGATTTGTACATTTTGCTCGCCGCTGTAAATGTGCCGCTCAATTTTCGGTATTTTGAAGGTTCCGTTTGGCATTTCGAGTTTTTGGAGTCTGAAATACCTATTTGGAATAGTTGAACTCTGTCTAATCCTCTTTATTACATCCTTGTTATAGTATGAGGCTAAAAGATTTCAACGGACATTTCTTTACATGTTGACAAGCCCCCAACTTTAGGCATCTTTATGTCATTATTATTAATTCCGTTGTTACCTTTCGACCGACTACAAATACATGCTAGTTTTATGTCAATCGGAAAGCCTTTGGGCGTTGGAATAGATTTTACATTCAGATTTTAAGCACACTTTACTCTTGACTTATGTTGACACTCTGTAAAATACGTGAATCCGACAAACGTAGGATCGATCTTTCGTGCACCTTTAACTTTAAACCGGACGAAAATATATATAGGAACCACATTTAAATCTGAAAAGATTTCGATAAAACGTGTGCACAATTTCGCCTCAATTGGGCAAACATTGGTACTTTGGATCACTATGGTGAATTCGAACGAAAATATATATAAGAGCTATATGTAAATCTGATACGATTTTTATACCCTTCACCACACTGTGGTCCAGCGTATTATGTCTTTGTGCATGGAAATGGAATGGGGTTAAAAAATAAATGTGTGATCTACATAGATATTTCCATTTCCATGTTCCCCTAAAGATTATATGTATGTTCTATCTACAGTATATTGTATTTATTAGCATCTCTTGTATGTATCCAAAGTGGTGAAGGGTATCATATAGTCGGCTCCGTCCGACTTTTGGACGATAACGTTATTATGCGAATAAACCTGCACTCGCTTTCACAGGGTATTCCAGATTTTCTGTACGGTTTCGGCGCCCTGTGAATATAATAACTACAACTGAAAATCTTATTCAAGACAACAACTTTTGTTCGGCGCCATCTACATCTCATTTGAAGGGAATTTACCTATATCTATGGGAAAAGAAATTTAATACCATGCGAGTCACCCTCGTTGGCTGCCAGTACAAACTAACCAATCAGCATTAAGAAAACTGTTACCAATTGGAATATTACAATGGCGCCCGACTAGGTAGTTTTTACCCTTAACACAAATGAGGGTTGAAAATGATTCTAATAGAAACATGCTACAACCCTTGCTGGCGGATATAAAAGACGATAATGCTACTAGACCAATTCACATTCATTGTTTAGCATCCAAGCAGAAAGGACACATCACCAATTATTATTTTCGCTAAAATCGAACTGGAAATATTTTGAAAAATAAAAAAATTCAAATAGAAAGGAATACCCAAGTATCACTCCTAAGTGGATACATAAAATCAACAAAAACTACATCAAAATGCAACATCACACAGTACCCAGTTATATGACCGATATACCTTATCAGCAATTGTGGAATTCGGAGGCTCCACCGCCGCCTCCGCCACCAATGATTCCTTATCAGAATTTTATGGCCGCTTTTCCCAGTTCAGATTTTGGTAAGTGTGTACAGTTTTTCAAGTGACCCAAGCAAATTATATTAACCTTCAAATATTATTTTATCTATTCTATAGCTCTTTGGCAACGTTCTCATGTCGGCAGTTTAATGTCTTCCCAATCGTCAACATCATCGTCCTCAACTTCCAGTCTGCAACAGAGTAAAAGTCAAACCAATGGTGGCTCTTCATCCAGCGGTGGCAGTACGACTAAAAAAGTAAGACGACGTACTGCATCTCTGGCTCAACGACGTGCCGCCAATATTCGTGAACGTCGTCGAATGTTGAATTTAAACGAAGCATTTGATAAACTTCGCCCCAAGGTGCCAACTTTCGCCTACGAAAAACGTCTGTCACGTATCGAAACTCTGCGACTGGCTATCACTTATATTGGATTTATGCAAGACCTTTTAAATGGTACAGAAAATACACAAAAACCCCGAACAGACGATTACTATGGTAACATGAATGGTCATCATCAGCATCATCCAGCCTCGGGTCATGTCACACATCATCTACATCCGTCGGCATATCCGAGAGATTATGTGCCAAGTTATGGTCATCCAATGGCCTAATTTGTGTCAAACTGAAGCAAAGTGCAATCTCCATGTTATAAATATTATTTATTATGCAATAATAGTTTTTTTTTAAGTTTAAAAGCAATAAAATAAGATTATGTTATGTACGAAAAGAAATTAATTTAGTTTTTTTTTTTTTTTTTTTTTTTTTTTGAAGAGGGCAAGTGAAATGCGCTTGTCGAAAAAATATTGAAGAATGAGTCCATTACAAATCCTATATTCGATTAAAAAACCAGTGAGCGGAGCAGTATAGTCGGACGGGGCCGACCATACGATACCCTACACAACTTCCATGAAAATCTAACTTTCTGTGGTTCTATATTCTGAGATTGGGCAATATTTCGCGATATTTGCACACTTTTGAATGGCTAGTGGTCAACAAATGTTACTAATAATCAGAACAGCCCCTATAATTACTTGTCCAGATTCCCTTCACCGTGGGTTGTGTTGTTATGTTCGGCTTTTGACTCGAAAAGCACAACTAATTAAGTTTTCGGTAAACTTTATCCGAAAAATTATTATCTGATCATCACCTAGCATTTTGGGCGTTGTCCTTGGCCAATACTAGAACCTCATGGAACATTGCAAAGCGATCAGCGCTATATTTTCGCCCTCCAGTGGGGTAATAGGTTACTAAATAATATATAAATACGTAAGCACCTGTAAATATTTAAGTGTAACTCCCGCATACGAGTACCTACGGCAATATAATTGGTATCAATTTAAAGGTCAATCGCACCTCTACGCTATATTATCAACTTCTCGGGTCTATGTCCTTCAGTGGTAAATATATACGCTATAGAATACATATTTTGTCATTTTCACACAAAAGTCAGGGTCCATTTGACCCGCTAAATATTGACCGATCTTTATCAAAACAGGCATGCTTATTCTTTGGCTCGAACCCCTTCTCCATGCAAAAATTCGCGATGTTTGGGCTATAATTGCGGCCTCTGGAGCGACCAGAAAATCAGACAAAAATAACGTTTTTGGTCTATTTCATGCCCTAAATATTAACCGATCTTTTCCAAAAACAATAGGGGTCTTCATTGGCCAGAACCCATCCTACATGCAAAATTTCGTGAAGATTGGTCCATAACTGTGGCCTGTATCGTGTTTACAAATTATAATGGACAGACAGACGGACGGACGGACACACATGTCTAGATCGACTCAGCTAGTCGAGATATGACGATCGGTATACTTAAAGGTGGGTCTAGGACCAATATTTCGCGGCGTTACAAACATTTTGGGCTGCACAAAGCTATAATACCCTGACAACATAGTTGTGTAGGGTATAAACAGTAACAGTTTTCTTTTGTTATATTCTTCTGCATAAGATGGAGTGTATAGAGAACGTTATGCAAATGTGGTACAGTATTTTTCGGTTAATTGAACCTACGGTTAATTGGTTTCCACGCTTAATTGAACCACATGATGGGTCAAAAATATTTCATTTCATAGTAAGCGGGTTCGGATAATTGGTTCCTCGGTTAATTGAACAAAAATTTGTGCAAATTTTGATGTGCAATTAACCGAAAAATACTGTATACCCATTTGTTTTCAGATTGCTAATATGTTGTTTTATAGAAAAAATCAGTTCAGATTTAGATATAACTCCCATATATATTTTCGTCCGATTTTCTATAAATGGTGCACCAAAACTCCCAAGTTTTGTCTGATTGCGACACAATTTTACATAGCGTACTGAAGTAAGTACAGAATTGCGTATGCGAAGTTTTGTTGAAATCGGTTCAGAATTAAATATAGCTCCCATATATATTCGTCCGTTTTTATGTAAATGGTGCACCAGACCGATAATTTGGACTACTGGCACAAAATGCTGCAAGACGTACTGATGTTAGAGTAGCCTAAATTATATTTTTCGATTTGCGTGATATTTGCACAGAGTACTGAATTGAGTCGGATATGATGTGTGTTAAGTTTCGTGAAAATCGATTCATAGATATAGTTCCCATATATATTTTCGTCCGATTTTGTATAAATGGTGCACCAAACTCTCAAGGTTTGTCTGATTGCGACAAAATTAGACATAGCGTATTGAAATAAGTGCAGAATTACGAATGCAAAGTTTGATTTAAATCGGTTCTGATTTAAATATAGCCCCCATATATATTTTCTTCCGATTTTCTATAAACGTTGCACTAAAACCCCTATATTTTTTTTCGATTTGCACCAAATAATGCATTGCGTACTAAATTAAGTCTGGAGTAATGTGCGCTAAGTTTCATGAAAAGTTTCATTTACATATAGCTCCCAAAGTTAGGAAGATTTGCACAACATTTTGCAAAACGTACTGAAGTTCAGATATAGCTCTTATATATTTCCGTCCGATTTTAAATCAATGGTGCACCAGACCGATAATTTGCCCTATTAGCACAAAATGCTGCAAGACGTACTGATGTTAGTGTAGCCTAAATTATGTCAAGTTTCGTTGAAATCAGTCCAGATTTAGATAAATCCGATTTTAAGTAAATGGTGCAAAGTTTGGCCAATTGGCACACAATTTTGTACAATATATCCGTGCAATATATGAAAAAGGCGACATGTTTTAAATATACCCAAAATATTGTCGTCCGACTTTACTGCTTTCCTTACTAGTTTTCATTTCCGTTTTAAGTCTGATATCGACGAAAATTATTGCTTAACTATCTCACATCACATAAAAATTATCAAAGCCTACTTCAAAATGGTATTTCTCACAGTCACATATTGTGCTTCAAGATGAGATTATATTAGGTTGGGGAAAAAGATATCTATTAGGGCGGTCGTCGAAAATGTCAATAAAATCGGAAAAATTATCGAAGTTAACTGGCATGTTAGCTCGCCCAGGAGCTATATATGGACCACAAAACTGGATTCAAAAAGAAGCTCGATGTTTGGGTGCCACACCAATTAACAGAAAAAATAGGAAGGATCGAATTTCCATTTGCGAAGTCTTGGCCAAACGGAATGAGATAGACCGATTACTTAAACGGATGGTGACCGGATATGAGAAATGGATCACATACGATTGCAAAATTTCTTTAATGAAAAAAACTTCGTATCTAGGGAGTATTGTGAAAATCGGCTACTAGAGTTTTTTTGCAAATAGAAAGCAAGATTCTATGAGAGAGGCATTACATTCGAAATCGGACATTCCGAAGTATTTTTAATAAAGTACAATTATATATATATATATATATGGGCAATATTGCCAATTTTTTAACATAGCTGAAGCGGAGGTTCACCCCTTTATAACTCGGGAACTACTTAAGTATATGAAAAAAGTGAATAGTTTTGGGTTAATTGATCTGTCGTTGCAAACTGTTCATGATATTGACCTCCAAACTTTATTTTGGTGGAAGCTGTGTCTACTTTAATGTAAAAAAATGTGTAAAAACAGGAACCAGTTTTTTTATGTTCTCTATCGATTTCTGACTATGCCACTCATTGCACCAACAAAATGGGGACTACGCCCCTTATGTATCATTTTTCAACATTTTAACTGCATCTACCTTTAAATGATGCTGACATTTTGAAGCTCGATCTTGAGTGTTTTCTTTTAATTTTACTTCTAGCCTTAATACGCAAACAGGAATTTCTAAATATCGATTACAAGATTATTGTAGTCGCGAATCTGTGTAATTTGATATGTATTTTGTGTATGTAGTATGCACAGCTTCAGAGTAATACTCATCCGAAGGTGCGAATTTTGTGCGATCAAATTTCTAAAAAACCTATTTTTCGGGCCAAATTTTTAGATCTGTCAACTGAATGATATGGGTACCCGCGATCAATAAGGTTTTTTTTACGTTTCGGACGATATAAAATCTTCCTCGTGAAAATCCATCTACTAAAACGGCGGGAACTGGCCTTCCAAAAACACGAAATTTGGCAAAAAATGTTTTTGAAAATATCGCGGATTTATTTGCGTTTTCTGTGTATCATTTCCGCTTCAATAAATGACCTCATACGGATTTTGATCTTTTTCGAAAAGAGAACTTTAAAAACTTCAGCTGAAAGAGAGACGTACGCAATTTATCTCAAAAATAGATTTTGCTGGCACATCCATGGTTCTTAATGGACCACATTGAAATGGTATAGATTGATGTATTTTTTTAGGGTGCACACCGAAATCGGATGCGCGTTAATGGCATATGGAGTTTTCGGAAATGATTCGCGTTTTACGATTTTTTGGGTACTCCAATGTAACGTGCGGCACATCTTAGCCGTCAAATGAAATTTCGCAAAATATATATGGATTGGAAGATAAACTTCAGTACTTCCTGGAAACCGCATGCGGATCAAATGATTTTGAGAATTACGCGATTTACACGCAATTTAAAATGTATATTTCATAATATTATTTTATTTTAAGATTTGATATAATCCGCAAGGCGTATATTTATACACAAAAAGTGATTATTATTATATATGACAATTTTTCAACATTTTTTCTGAAATTTCTTGTATACAATTTTTCTTCGAACCAAAAACAAATATTTTTCCTCAATATCTTGTTTTGTTGTCGCTTTGATTTAGAAACCGCTACACTGACTTGTGTGATTTTGATATCATTTGATTCATCATGGTGTTTAGATTATGTAGATATTTTTAAATTATTTTATTATATATATTTGCACCATCTTGACCGATTGTATGTCAACAGCTCCAACTTTGGATACCTTCCACCATAGATATACCGAGAGGTACTAGAAATGAAAATATAGGGATTATGTAAACCCTCAGCCTTATGGACAATGAGGTTGTATACACTTTAACACGGTGAAAATGTGGCTCATCGAAATATTGGGTCTAGAACCCATGTTTCTTTGGACCAAATCCGTTTCAAAAAATTTAGATTTCATCCAAACTTCGGCAATCTTATTATTTCTTCCAATCCTAGTTCAAGTTCGAAGATGGGGAATAATGGTCCACTCCTTCTGGAACCTCCACACAGGGGCTAGGTCTAAATGCGGGATTTTGTACCTATTAAGAACGCAAAATACTAAATTACAGCTAATTCGGCGGAAAATACGATCAAAAATTGTTAAAATACTTAAAATTAAGAGGTACCGTTCTATAAGGGATACCAGAAAAAGTGGACCTATATTTAATTTTTTGTGGAGCCATTTAGTACTCAATAAAAACCCAATGTAGCAAATTTCAGCGAATTCGTTTGAAAAACGCGCTCAATAACCCCAATATGGGAGCTGTGCCTAAACGTGGACCGATAAAGCCCATCATCGAACTTGACTCATTCTATCTCAATTCGTTTAGACGCTAGAGTGATTACAACAGACAGGCGGACATGGCTATATCTTCATAGAATTTTACGCTGATCAAGAATATATATACTTTACAGGGTCGGAAATGATTATTCCGATGAGTTGCAAATGGGAAAATAAAATTAATGTACCCTCCATACTATGGTGGATGGTAAATATTTACGTATTACTCCCATTCGAGTACATTCAACATTATACTTAGTTTCAATTTAAACAACTCCTCTTGGATATCAACAACTCCTCTTGGATATACTACACCTAAGTCTGTTTTTACACGGTCTTTTTGTACACGGTTTTGATATAACAGGGTTTGAAAATTGAATATTTTTAATTGTTATACCCTTCACCACACTGTGGTACAGGGTATTATGTCTTTGTGCATATGTTTGTAAAAGGCAAAAGGAAACGAGATAGACACGTGGTACCTTTTGAGAATATGCAGAGAATCACTTTCTGAGTCGATTTACGCATGTCCGTCGGTCCGTCCGTCTGCCCGTCCATGTATTTTTGTGAACAAAGTACAGGTCGCATTTACGATCCGAATTGGATGAAATATGGCACATCTCATTTGTTTGGCCCAAGGACGAACCCTAATGAAATTGGGAAAAATCGGTTCAGATTTAGATATAGCTCCCATATATATTTTCATCCGATTTAATGTAAATGGTGCACCAAAGTCCCTATATATCTCTCGATTTGCACGAAATTTGGCACAGCGCAATGAATGAGGTATAGAATGATGTGTGTTAAGTTCCCTGAAATCGGTTCAGATTTAGATATAGATTCTATATCTGACCAAATGAAAAATTTAGTATCGGTTGCAGAATGACATGTTTATTGATCCAATTTCATTTTACTGGTCCTTTAAAAATGCGTCGTCTGTTAGGATTCATCTGTTTAATTAATATACCCAAAGTCGTGAAGGGTATCATATAGTCGGCACCGTCCGACTTTACTGCTTTCCTTACTGGTTTTACACGATTTTATTCCATTTAGCACGATTTAACATTTTATGTACTTAATTTTTTTTTTGTCAACTATAATTTTTGCGAACGTAAATTTTCTCCTACGTAAATTTTTGATTTAGCCATCTGATACAACCCTGGTAACTTACCCATTCAGCCCATTTATTACACTGCACTTATCATAAAAAACAAAGTCAATAAGCTAATTATCTATAACACGGGATTTGTTACCATAATCTCTTTAATGAAGCCTTATCCACCTGAAAATAATCCACACAATATATACAAACAAAGTTCTAAACAACAGAACACTTGTTCATCTTAGTTTTTTTAGTAAACATATTCAGTTTTTTAAAAAGAACCACAAACATAAAACGGTAATTGAGCATGAAGAAAATCTGGGAAAATCATCATCTGGCTTCAGTTATGAAATTCAACCCTCTATAATTCATATGAGCTAACCATGTGTCTGAAGTCAACCCAACAAATGATGACAATATTAACAAAGCGTAAAATTATAATTATTTTTATTGTTGCTGTTGTCATTTTTCATTTGTGTTGCATAAAATTGCAAAAAAAATATGATCTAAATACCGTCATATTTATCCAATTGGAATTTGTCATCTGCGTAGAAAAGAGGGATGATTCTAGGAAAACTGCCAACTGTTCTAAATCAATGCTTGTTAGTTAATTTCGGTAGTCAGTCAACATATTGTTGTTGTTATAATTTATGGGTACATGTACACACACAACACAAACTCATAAACTGATTCAATCGCTGGATATAAGAGTGTTTTCTTTATTATACACCGCCGTGCCGGATACAATTTTACGCTTTAACGCCTTTAAATGGATTTAAGGCAGAAATAAATTATGGAAGTATTGCTACACCTGCACTGGAATGTTGTAATATAGAATGTTGTAGGGTGAATTATACATTTGAAAAGTGAATTGAAACTACTAAAATATAATACCGAACTGAAGAAACATTATTTGTAATATGCGGTTAGTATCTTCAAAATACCTAAAAATTCAATACAGAACATTTCGAAGTTTTGTAAACGTAATGGCAAAATGAATATACCCTCTACTTTGTGAAGAAGATTTGATAGTAAAACAATGGGAAAATGCAAAAATTAAACCAGTAAGGAAAGTTCAAAAGCCGGACGGGCCGACTATATGGTACCCTTGACCACTATACAAGAGCTACTCATACACTGGAACGGCCGCCGAAATTTCGTTTTAAGGAATATCGCGACGGAATGCTTGGTTTAGCATTTCCTAGTTCAAGTCTTGGAAGACAAATAATTACCATTTTGAGAAAGCAGCAAAAATAAAAAAAAAAATATTCAAACTTCCGACCAGAATCCGATCGAAAACATATGGTGAACCTTGACTCGTCGTGTCTATGCAGCAAAACGCCAACATCAAACTGTATTTTTCCCCAAAGGAGTGATTATCGATGAATGGTGGAATTTTTGAACTTAATCTAAATAAAAGAGGCCATACCCATTATTGATTAAAGTTATTTTATTTAAGTTTTTATACCCTACAAAACTATGTTGTCATGGTATTATAGCTTTGTGCAGCCCCAAGAGTTTGTAACGTCGCGAAGTATTGGTCCTAGACCCACCTTTAAGCATACGATCGTCATATCTCGACTAGCTGAGTCGATCTAGACATGTGTGTTCGTCCGCCCGTCTGTCCATTATAATTTGTAAACACGATACAGGCCACAGTTATGGACCAATCTTCACGAAATTTTGCATGTAGGATTGTTTTCGGTAAAGATTGGTTAATATTTCGGGGATGAAATGGAGCAAATACTTAATTTTTGTCCGTTTTTCTGGCCGCTCCAGCGCCCGCAATTATGGCCCAAACATCGCGAATTTTTGCATAGAGAAGAGGATCGGGTCAAAGAATGAGCACCCCTATTTTGATAAAGATCGGTCAGTATTTAGCGGGTCAAATGGACCCCGACTTTTGTGTGCAAAATGACAAAATTTGTATTTTATGGAGTATTCATTTGCTCCAGAAGGCTATACACCCGAGAAATTGATAGCGTATCCAAGAGAAGTGGTTGACCTTTAAATCGATACCAAATATAGTAAAGTATCTACTCGAATGTGGGAGTTACACTCAAATATTTACAGGTGCTTACATATTCAGATATTATTTAGTAATCCATTACCACACTAGAGGGCGGAAATATAGCACTGATCGCTTTGAAATGTTCCATGAGGTTCCACTTATGGTCAAGGACAACGCCTATAATATTTAGTGATGATCAGATAACAATTTCGGGATGAAGTGGACCGAAAATTATTTGTTTTTTTACGAGTCGATCTATAGGCCACAATGATAAATCGAACACCAAAACACCACCCACGGTGAAGGGAATCTGGACAAGTAATTAGAGGGGCGGCTGTACTGAATATTAGTTACATTCAGAAAAATATGTCATTGTAAGGAAGAGGTGCTGTTGAACTCTAATCGGGCAAGAGGGTGCAAATATCTAGAAATATTGCCCAGGCTCGGAATAAAAATCCGCAGAAAGTTAGAGTTCCGTGGTGAAATTATATACGTGATCTACATATATATTTGAACTAATTTAAATGAACCCTTAAAAGTACCATTCTGAAATCTGTAAAAAATTGCATATAAATCGGAAGACTTGGGTTCTTTGGCGTACCATTTGTATGAATTTAAGCTAAATTATCTTTGGGAGCTATATGCAAATCTGGACCGATTTATACAATGGAAAAATCTCTTCGGTTCACCATTTCCATAAAATTTACATAAAATGTACATATACCTTAACACACTTCATTCCAAACTCAATTCAATACCCTCTGCCAAATTTCGTGTAAATCAAACAAACGTAGGCTCTTTGGTGCATCGGATGGACGGATTTTAACAAAACTTGACACAGATCATTCTAGACAAAATTCCATGGAAATCGAAAGATTAAAATGGGACGAACATATATTAGAGCTATATAAAATCGATTTCAACGGAACTTCATACACATCATTCTAGACTCAGTTTTATACGCTACTCACAACTTCGTATAAATCGAAAGAAATATAAGGGCATTGTTGACCAGTGGCTTGTGGAATCGGAAAAAACTATATATGGGAGCTATATTTAAATCTGAAGACATTTTCTACAATTTTAATAAAAAACATGGAGAGACGGACATGCATAAATCGACACATAAAATGATTCTATGCATATTATCGTTTCCTTTTGCCTGTTACAAACATTCATATCGTTAGCTAAAATGGAAAAAGGCGTAACTAACAAAAACATAATTGTGTAGGAGAAGCAAAAAACTGTTTTGCATGAAAACTATAAACATGTCAAAAAAAAAAAGTATGCCCGGCAGGGTGATATTGCATACGACGAATTATAGACTATAATTTTATTTAACAAATTTAGTTATTTAGTTTAATGGCAGTCATAACAATTAAGTAGTGTAAAACTTTGTCAACAGATGTAGTTTATTGACATTCACAATATTCATTCAAAAAGTCAATTTTCAATTTTTTTTTTTTTTGTTAGTTACGCCTTTTTGCATTTTAGCTAACGATATGTATATACAATGACATAGTGCCCTTTACTACAGTGGGGTGAGGGGTATAAATATTGGCATACTGAAAAATTTTGTAAGCC
Source organism: Musca vetustissima (assembly GCF_032173495.1). Lineage (NCBI taxonomy): Eukaryota > Metazoa > Arthropoda > Insecta > Diptera > Muscidae > Musca > Musca vetustissima. Next base: position 64,469 of record NW_026884336.1, on the reverse strand, counting down.
TACGTACATTTTTTCTTTTCAGAATTCAAATATGTATAAGAAGTTACTCAAGCAACTAATGCAGGCATAAACTTGTTATATGTTGCATTTGTTTGATTTTTTTCAGTGGATTCTTGTTGTAACATCGCCCGCACTAAACGGTTAAAATAAAACAATTTTAGATTGGTGGACGGTGCAATCCACATTTAGGGTACTGAAAGGATAAAATACCTTCCCCCAAGCCATTTTCATTGAATTTTTTTTTCGAATAATGTATATAAGTGTTTAACATTTGAAGATCCAGGTCGAATATTTTAATTTCCAATTCGGCTAGGATGCTTTGGAGATATGTCAAAACGTACACATATGGTATAAAATTGAATTGAAGGTTCTGAAATCTCTTTTAGAGGAATTTTCAATTAAAGTATGTCAAAAGTTTTAATTGTAGTTCGCCTATCACATATCATAAAGTGAACGAGCTCCCCTGTATACATACGAAGACATTCCTTTCATTCTTAAAAAATCGAGGTGTATTTGACCCCCTAATTGTACATGGTTATTACGTGTCCAAATCCCTTTTAATTCAAATCTAATCCACCCCAAATATCCAAACAAACAATTTAGCACAGAACACTAGTTATTCAATTTTTAGTAAACAAATAATTTTTTACAACCATAAAAAATGCAATTGAGCATAAAGAAAATTCTGGGAATGTCATCATCTGTTCGAATCCCTAAAAAGTGTAATGTCAAGACTCATACCAAAAAATGATGACACTATTAACAAAGCGTGAAATTATAATCATTTTCTGTTAGCAATCTGTGTTGCATAAAATTGCAAACAAATACGATATGAACTATATACCAACATTTTTATCCAATTGGAATTTGTTATCTGTATAGAAATGGGGGTTGCACTTAGGATAACTGTCAACTTTTCTAAATCAATGCTTGCTATGTTCTTATAGAAACGCACACACACATACACATTTTAAAATAGGTGTTTTCCTTCATTTATACCACCATAGCTGATATAATTTTACGCTTTAACGCCTCTATAAGGTATTAAGGCAAATCAAAATTTAGGAAGTCATGTCAGTGGTTACTTTTACTGGGACTTTGCCTTAAGGGCATAATGAACCTTTTTTGGAATTTTTTTAAAAAAAAACAAGCATCTTAGCATTTTCTATAGCTAGTCGATTTAAAGCTCACTTCACATAACATGAAAAACAAGCAAATGAAAATATTGACTGGACCTTATATAAGGGCAACACCCAAAGATCGATCGATATTCAACACAATTTTTGGATTTTGTCGCAGATTTCTTCGGTAAAGCTGGTCATGTCACCACTATGTCTCTTAAGTAACGGAGAAAGGTAAATTCTGTAAGCCTGAAGTCTTCGGAGAAATTCGAAAAACGAAGGAAAAGGCGAATCATCGTGAGAATGCGAACATTCATACATATAGTTAAACCAGCCAAAACGTGGAATTGATGGGTCGTACAACACATGGAAAAGTAAGTAAATCATGACGTACCTCGTATTTAATTTGCTGATCAGAAGGATATTAATAATATTATGAAATTTTGTGGACCATGCCTAAACGTTGCACAGATATAAATATTCCCCAAAACTCAAAAAATATATATGATACCCTTTACCACCTTAAGAACATAGAAGAGATGCTCATATGTACAAAATGTCGATAGAAAAGAATGAAATCGGAAATAATTAATTCAATTTAATCAACCCATAAACATATCATTCTGAAATCTATGAAAAATTTCATGTCAATCGGGCAGACTTGTGTTCTTTGGTATTATGTATAGAAGCTATATGTAAATCTGGACCGATTTAAGAAATCGTGGCATGCACGTTGCCCACAATTTATCGTTGCACAATTTGCAATAACTCTGACGAAAATATACAAGGGTCATATCTACATCTGAACATATTTAACAAAATCCTTTACAAGATAGTCTGAACCGATTTCAATAAAACTTCACACATGTCATTCTAGACTCAATTCAATACCCCGTACAAATTTCGTGTATATGAAAAAAACTAGCCACCTTATGCTCAATTTACAAAATCGGAAAAATTAAATATGGGAGTTATATTAAAATCTTAACCGATTTCAACAAAACTTAATACTATTCATTATGGACTTAATTCGGTATGCTATGCTAAATATGGTCTCAACCGAATATGTATTGAGAGTTTGTGCACCATTTTGGACGAAAATATATATGGGAGCTATATCTAAATCTGAACCGATTTGGTTAAAATATTTTGGGATAGGACGTTCGCATGATAATAAAAATTGTTTACTTACTTAGCTGGCTTGTGACAGAACGGTTGTTCCATAAGCCGATCCTAAAAAGACCATGTTCCGAGTTGTTGTTTTCTATATTATCTTTCCATCTAATTCGTGGCCTCCTCCTTCTGCGTGAACCATCAGTAGGCTCGCTTTTATATGCCTTTTGAGCTGGGGCATTCCTATTCATTAGCACAACATGGCCTAACCACCGTAGTCGCTGCAGCTCGATACGACTGACTATGTCGATGTCCGCGTATAGATTGTAATCCTCGTGGTTCAATCGACGTCTATATTCACCGTCGACGCAAATCGGCCCGTAGATCTTAAGAGAATTTTTCTCTCAAACACTCAAAGATCTGCCTCATCTGCTTGCGGATGTACCCATGCTTCATATCGATATAACAGCACGCGTGAGTTTGGTCTGGCGGGAGGTGGCCTTATTTCTAAACTGCTTACTTAAAGCATAGTAGCATCTGTTAGCCAACACTGACCTTCTTCGAATTTCAAAACTGATATAATTAGTTTTGTTCATGGCACTGCGTATGTTCATGGTATACACTGCGTATCATAACTATAGACGCACCTTTAATTCAATTGGTATGTTAGTTGACAAATAAAATGGACCCATTAAGTTATTGTTCACAATAAAACGATCAAAAACACATATTATTCAACAAAAATAATTAATTTATTCTTTATGGTTTCGCCGAATTCTGCACTTTCAAAATTGCTGGTGTTGCATAACTATAGACGCACTTTTACAAAATTAGAAAAAATTATTTTTTAAAACTTAACTAAAATAAAATAACTTTTATAATTAATGGGTAGGGCCTCCCTTATTTTGAATAACTTCAAAATTTTTTATCCATCGTACTGTTGATGAAAAATTTTCGGAAGTTTTCATCGATTGACCGCCATTCATCGATAATCATTTCTTGGAGGTAAAATACAGTTTGGTATTGGCGGTTTTCTGCATAGACACGATGAGTCAAGATTCCACACATGTTCTCGATCGGATTCTGGTCGGAAATTTTAATATTTCTCGATTTTAACCATACTAGAGTATGACGACTTTTATGAACTGATGCGTTGTCCTGCTAAAAAACGAGTCCTTGATTGTTGCTGCATTCCTAAAATGGCAATAATTTGTCTTCCAAGACTTGAACGAACTCCATTGAATTCATTCGACAACATGGAAATGTCAAATAAAGCATTCCGTGGCTATAAAATGCTGCCAAGGTGGCGGTTCCTGAAATATCGTTATTTCTTAATACGATATTTCGGTGGTGGTTCCTTTATGGCCTTGGGAGCATTTTATAGCCTTTATTTGACATTTCCATGTAGTCGAATGAATTCAATGGAGTTCGTTCAAGTCTTGGAAGACAAATTATTGCCATTTTGGGAAAGGAGCAAGAATAAAGGACTCGTTTTTTGGCAGGACAACGCATCAGTTCATAAATGTCGCCATACTCAAGTATGGTTAAAATCGAGAAATATTAAAATTTCCGACCAGAATCCGATCGAGATGTGTTAAAAACAGTTTTTCAGAAAAATGTGGAGCTATATTCGCTGCATTAAGGCTATGTGAACTCATAACTTTTAGACATTTAGAAAGTTTGGGCACGTTCAATCGAATTGCTTTTTATTTTAAATTTTAAGTTCTTTTAGGGCGTCAAATCTTCCAACCGAAAATTATACGTATCGGTCGATTTCTTGGGCACTAGTCACCTATAACGCTCCTTTACTGGTATTTTGACGGCCCTTTGGGTTTTTCCAATCGAATTGGTTATATTTTAGCATTTTTGATTACCCACTTCATGGCGGGAGTTCAGCAAGGCCTACAATGATTCGTCTTCTCTTGTTTGTCCTTTTTTCGAATCTATCCGATTCGACATTTCAAGCGTCGGACACGACGCATTAATTAAATTTTGAATATATCATTGTTTATTATTTTTAGCAATACAAACCTACACCAACAAATATTGATATTGATTTCCACAGGAAAAATTGGCGCCATAAGTTTCCTTGTAACATGTTTTTTCTAGAGAGATTTACTGGTTTGCAGTTCACAACAGTACAGATCTGATTCGAAGCATAACTGCGAACAGTGACATCTACATATGAAGTTGTCGTGCAATTGGATTTAAACCACCCCTAAACAAGTAAACATTCAAAGCAACCAATCAAATTGCGAGCAACTGTTACCAATTGGAATAGAGAAGAAGAAAAATGGTGACAAAACTCTTCAACCCCATAATGGCCAAAGAAATTACAAATCTTAACAGAATTTCAGAGGCAACAATATTTTATTGCAGACATCTCAAGAACATTTTAATGGAAACTTTCAAATAGAAAAGACTGAACAGAATCACAGACAAAAGGGCGATTCTTATAAGAATAAATTAAATAGTTAATATCATCAAATAATAGGAATATCATATTAATAAAGAAGTTCGATTAATTTGTAAATTAAAAAAAACATGCAACATCCTCCAGAAAGTGCTTACATGTCGGAAGTACCATTTCAGCCATTGTGGACCCAAGATGCAACTGCACCACCACCTCCACCAATTGTGCCCTATCAGGATTTAATAACCGGATTTCCATGTAGTGATTTGAGTAAGTTATTCTAATTTAAAGACTGTATATATGACCGAAACACAGTTTAATGTTTACAGAATTGAAGTCATTGTGTAGAAAACTCTAGATTTTTCATATGGCATTCCTGCGCATAAGTATGTATAAACAAAAAAATATAATAACTATATAGGGATTTAAGGATAAAAAGGAATAATCGAGAACAAATGTGAAAGCATATAGGCCAAGTATTATTCTTTTAATATTGCATAGGTACTATACTCAGTGAACTTTAGAGTTATCAGGCAAACATTTATCACGGAATCAGTAAGATGGTGATTCTCAACATTTTAAACGAGTTTTCTCGACACAACTTTATTCGACTGCTGGACAAGAAGCTACTCTAAAAACATTATACGATTCCGCCACCGCTTTATGCATTTACATGGTACTAGGGAATTTTTTCCAACCTCTGTAACATTTCGGATCATTGCTGGGGAAAATACTTAGTCACATAATATTTATACCCTACACAATACAATACCCTATCAGAGTATTATTGTTTTGTGTGACCCCAAGAGTTTGTAACACTGCAAAATATTGGTCCTAGACCCAACTTTTGATATGCCGATCGTAATATCTCAACTAGCTGAGTTTATCTAGACATGTGTCGTCTGTCCATTACATTTTTTAAACACGAAATTTTGCATGTAGGACGGGTTCTGACCAAAGAAGACCTCTTTTTTGTGTTAATGACCGGAACATCACAAAATATTGCACAGAGAAAGGAGTTTGAACATAGAAAAACATGACTATTTTGATGAAGACGGGTCAATATTTAGCTGGTCAAATGAACCAAGGACTTTTGTGTGAAAAATTACAATATTTGTATTCTATGGCGTATATATTTACTCCTGAACGGCATAGACACGAGATGTTGATAGTATATCTAAGTGGAGTGCTTGATACCAATTTTTATTGTTCTATCTCCCCGGATGTAGGAATTTTCCTTAAAAAACATACAGGTGTCTACGTATTCTGATTTTGTTTAGTATTACCATTAGGACAAGGACGACGCATATAATTTTCGATGATGATCGGTTCGTGAAGGTTTTATCCCCATTTTACAACCAACGTGGCAGTAATTTGCAATAAGAAATCATAGTGAGTACAAAACCTATGCCTATGTTTTAACATAGCCCCCATATGCAGGCCTGTATCATTTTAGGTTTTTAGTCCTAGTCACCATTAACAACTTTCAAAACAAGTTAAGAGAGCCACAAAAAAATCTAAAGGAAGTTCCTAGTAAATCTGGCAAAAACAGCAGAGGGACCAGTTAGTGTCACAAATAGAAACGAACCCCCTCCGAGTCATAAGATCTATAGAATCTTAAGAAACCTTTCCGAAACATCCGAAGAACTGACATATGGCTAGCATTGGGCTGTAAGGGAGCACCACGAAAGTAAAGCAAGGATACCCTCTGCACCCTACTGTTCAAAATTGTACTGGAGCGTGTACTCATGTATACGAAAAGTACTAAACTGTACTAGATTTGGTACAATTTGAATTTAGAGAAACGGATGGAAACCGAAATTTGAAATTAGCTCGGCGTTTGGACATTTTTTACTTACGTGTACGAAAAGTACTAAATCGTACTATAATTGGTAAAATTTGGTTTTGGGTTAACCAATGGAGCTAGAATCCTGAAATATGGAGTCAGGGTCACTGTTTGGGTATAGGATTGGAATATGTAGAAAGTATTTGAAATTTTTATTAAATGGTACCAAATTTGGAATTAGGTAAACCACTAGAGCTGGAATCTTGAAATTTGGAGTTAGGATCACTGTGGGGTGTTGGATTGGTGTCTGTAGGAAATTTTGGAAATGTCTACTAATATGTACTAAATGGCACTTAATTTGGTAAAATTTGGATTTAGAGTGAAGCGATAGGGCTGGAATCCTGACATTGGGTAATAAGATTTCCATTCGATTGATGTAGGTAGTAATGAAAATTTCAACGTATGTGTACTAAGTGGTACTAAATTTAATATAATTTGGATTTAGATGAACCTATAGAGCTAAAATCCTGAGATTTGGAATTAAGATTGTGGTGATTAGGGAATTCGTACTTATGATTGTTAAATTAGGTAGTTATGGAAATTTATATTGATGTGTACTAACTTGTACTAAATTTGGATTTGGGTGATGCTACATTTGAAATTTGGATTTGTTTTTCGAAATAAGTATTACAAGAATACAATTTGTAATAAAGCGGGCATATGCCAGTTTTATAATAAACAACAATTTAAGTTCTAAAACGATGAAAGGGCCGCGGGGACTCCACCAAGGTTGAACAATAGAATATTTCAGCACACAAGTTTTGTTTTCAAGTACTCATTTAAGGGTTCCTAATATGCAATCAATATGGAGTTAAATATGTAGATAAGTTCGTGCGTTATATATTTTAAAATAAAAAAACCGTATAGCAAGATGGGCGGGTCGAAACAACTATCACGAAAACGAAATTTCTATAGAAATACAATACAAAAATTCACATATGTATGTGTGTGTTCTTTATCACTATTTCAGCTCTTTGGCAACGTTCACAAGTCGGCACTATTGTGACACCTCGTCCCAATGGCAGTAGTCGCCATACGAATGGTACTTCATCGTCTAATCCAAATCCTACAAAGAAAACACGTCGCCGTACTGCATCGCTGGCTCAACGAAGAGCTGCAAATATTCGCGAACGTCGCCGAATGTTTAATTTGAATGAAGCTTTCGATAAGCTACGACGAAAAGTTCCAACATTTGCCTACGAAAAACGTCTATCACGTATCGAAACATTACGTTTGGCTATAACCTATATCGGATTTATGACTGAACTACTTACCGGAACACCAATGAAGCGGTCCACAGATATTTATGGCAGTATGAACGGTCATGCTCCGCATCATCATCATCCCGGTGCAATGCCTCATCATTTACATCCGTCTGCATTTCAAAGGGATTTCGTTTCACCATATGGTCATAGCTTGGCTTGAGCAGAATGTGCGGCTATTTATATTTAATTTCATTTATTTAATTTCTTTGTTGATTATTGTGTAGATTTTGTAATTTATAAAAATTAATTAATTCGAATGAAATAAATAAACTTCATGTGTCTTCAAAAATATTTTATTGACAATTACCCTCTTTAAACTACTACGGCATCATGGTACAATTATAAAAGGTAACAGCAAATCCCAGCTGATTTGATTCCAACGTTATACTAGTGTCAATATGAATTTGACAAATTATGTTTTTAAAAATCACCCAACAGGAAAATTGGGAACGCATACAATTTAAAATTGTTCTTTATTAAATGTGCTCCTGTATTCAATTTACTCAATCTGCCTGCTGGGAAAGTTTGAGGAAGCAAATCTTTCTTCAAGGAATATCTCGCTATTCCCATCATTTCCATATGTGTTACACATATATATGGCAATGGCTCTATTATAGAAAAGATGTGGAATAGATAGAAAAATAAATTTGATAGATTTTCATTCATGTTTTTCAATTTTTATTTTGAGGATTCGAAAATATTTCATTTTCAAAATAAAAATAATTTGATGATAATTTGTTTGTTTATTTACATTTTTCTGTCAAATGAGTTGACACTAGTAGAACTTACAACAACAAATTTCCATGTGGTTGTTGTATCGTTTTTTGTACAACAACACTTGCTGTTACAGTATGTTTACATTTAACCGGATTTCGTTAACCCAGTGGGATTCAATTGTCATTTCCTTTGCATATATGTCAAATAAATCCTCATAAAGTAGGTTAACCCGGTAAAAAGTTCTAATGTACAAGGAGTTTTACCTTCTATTATTATACCATGCTACGGCATTTACATTAGAACTTTTTACCGGCTTAACCTACTTTATGAGGATTTATTTGGCATATATTCAAAGGAATTGAAAATTTAAACCCACTGGGTTAACCAAATCCGGTTAAATGTAGCCACCTTTTACAGCCTTACAACGTTACCTAAAATTCAACGAAGCGTACTAAAATATTCAACATACCCATGGTGAAATGTTTTGTACGGCCGTATTACCCAAATACGTCAAGTCCACGTCTCTTAGCGAGCTAAACAAAATCGAGAAATAAACGTGAAAAATTATAAAATGTGTCCAATGTTTTCATATTCTTATTGACAAATTCATGTCATTGACAAATTCATTGAAAAAAATTGCTCGTACCGGCAATTTTCTGGCAATTCGTTTTGTGTATTTTGTTTGTAGTGTCAGTAATTTGAAATACCAATCCAGAACATTGTGACAAAATGTCAAAGAAAAAAATTATGAAACCGAATTGCCTTGTATAGACGCATGAAGCAAGTTCAAAAGAGAACGATAAGAATTGCCGCAAGTAAACACGCCTAATCTGAATCAGGACTTACACTGGAGTGTAGGATCGGGGAATTTAATACAATTTCAATGAACCGATAGCATTGGGCTATGTAGGGCTAACGGTACTTAATTTAGTACAATTTGAATTTAGGTAGAATTCTGAAGTAGGGAAATAATATTTCTATTGGTTATATGACTAAATAGTACTAAATTTGTACCAATTTGAATTTTGCGTTAACCGAACGAATCCTGAAATTTGAATTAGGATCACAGTTGGGGTGTAGGATAATTTGATTTGGTACAATTTGATTTTTGGTGAACCGATAGGGCTGGAATCCTGAAATATGGAATTAAGATTAATGATAGAGTGTAGCATTGTAGTATGGATATAGTTTTAGAAATGTATACTAAATGATACTAAATTTGGTTCAATTGGGATTTGGGTGAACCGATAGGGCTGGGAAATATGATTTATGTTGGATTGTTGAGGTTGGTAGGTAGTTATGGAAATTTTTATTAATGTGTACTAAATGGTACTAAATTTGGTAAAATTTGAATTTGAATAGATCGAATCATGGCATTTAAATTAGTTTTGGAAATAAGTACTATAAGAGCACAAATTGTAGTTTATTTTACTTAATTTTTAAATATGGTCGATATTAGCGTGTATTCTGATTGCTTTTCTGATGTGGACCATGCGTCAAATGTGGACCACCCCCCATTTCTAAGAAAATGCTTGAAATATGTCAATGCCGCCTTGATAAATGTTTTCGCAATTAGTGAAAACAAACATCAAACTTGGTGTTTAATAAATAATTGCAATGTTGAAAATTTAGTAGGTGAAAATGTAGCTCTGATTGTAAAAGGGTGATTTGAACATTTTTTAGCACAATAGTCGAACATTTTGTAAAATAGTCGAACATTTTGTTTTTTTGTTTGCTATGTGGTTTTCTTGTTTTATTTAACAAAAATACACGTTTATCTGTAATTACAATCGGTTATTTTTAAATTTTTATTCGATTTTGAAGCCGATAATTATTTTTAAATAAAAATATTCAATGTCGGGTAATGTGGACCACTATAAAAAAAGTGGGACATTTTCATGAGGACGAGCTCGAAACAAGGACGCATTTAATATGCGAGGAGGTATTCTATTCTCTGAAAACTCGATATCCGAAATTATAGGTGCCTCGATTGGATAATGAAGCAAGGACCTTCAAAATACCGCAAATGTGGTGGTACCCTTAAAAGGCGGCTATTCCAAAACATGGACCCATATATTTTTGCATTCATTGTTACCCAAGAGTGCAATAAATTGATACTTATCAGAATTAATCCACAATCTACCTTTATCTTACTGATCCTCATTACCCACACATACTGGTCCACATTACCCGCCAAGTTATTTTTATTTGCAGTTTAGAGTTTTTTGAAATATAAGCAAATAACATTTTTATGGACAAATATATATAATTTTTGACCTTGAATATAATTAGCCTACAAATCTACCATGTTGTGCAAACAATTTGTTTTTATTTTTTACCTTTGTTACGCCCACAATATAAAAAAAGAAAATGGTGGACCACATTACCCGAAGTTACTCTTATATGTTAAAACATGTTTATATATTAGCACATTCACCAACGAAGTACGGACACATACTAGTGTTATTATAAAATATTCTTAATTCTGATAATTTTTTGATGTCTCATTTCGGAACAGTCTAAATTCTAAGACTATCTAGCCATATCGTTATAATGACATATCTTCCAAAGCAAATGAGATAAGGTGCAGAAACTTTGCATAGAATTGCATCGATGGGCTATATCGGTCCACGATCAACTAAATTGAATGTAATTCGGTATTTTTGGTTCTCATTGGATAGTAAATCATCCAACTAAGAAGTAAAAAGGTTGTTATGTTCGACCTCAACCAAATTACAGACACTACAATTAGAAAATGCGGCGAAAGCTTCAAAATACCGAAAATGGCTCGATATCTTTTTATGGGAGCAATACCAAAACGTAAACCAATATTGATAATTTTTGTTAGGAAGATTTAACACCCTATGGGAAGCTAAAAATTAACAAATTAAGATTTACTTGTCAGTTTTTTTTCCATATAGCCGCCAGGAGTTATTTTGAAAAGTGGTTGATGGTATTTAACGCTCTTACTTTCTTTCTTACAGGCTCGAAACAGTACATTTGTTCCATAAGCCGAACTACAAGGATTTCCAGGTGCGTCGATGCTTTGATATATCATCCTCCACTTGATATTTCCTTCGAATTCGGGGCTTTCCCCTTCTCCATGAAACCATCGCTTTTATATGTCGATGTCCGTGTAACGATGTATAGCTCGTAGTTCTTCGATATTCACCGCACACGCAGATCGGCCCATATATCTTTCAGAGAATTTTACTCTCAGACACTCCAAGAGCTTATTCATGTTCTTGCGCATGTAATTTGGCGCAGTGCATGGTCTATCGTGGATTTGAGAGGTCAGAAGCCTTATTGGTATAGTCCAACGACTGAAACCAATGGTCAAAGCATTGGCTTCAGTCTTTTACACAGTTCACGGTATAGCACTTTATATGTGATGGTAACGAGACCAATTACTCTATAGTTTGTACATATCGCCTTCTCTTTTTTGTACACGGGACACAGCTTATCTATAAAATTATACTAATCAGCTGGTACACACACACCTGATCAGTATCTGAACATCGGCTGGTAACCCATAGGCACCCGCTGCTTTATTATTCTTTTTATTCTGATCCGATTGCTTGTTACTCAGACCTGCTCTTGGCTAAGTGGTACCACTCTATACCGTCATCTCTTATTGGTCTGGGGTATCATCTTCACTGCCACTTTTTGATACCAGAAGCTTTGCAAAATGTTCCTTCCAGATCCTCAACACACTATATGTATCTGTCACCAGGTTTCCTAATTAATCTGTACAGTAGGATGTGCATGCACCAAAGCCTTCAGTTTGTTGTTTGTAAAATTTCCCGACTTCAATCTGACTCCTGTACATTTCAATTGTTTCTTGTTTTTTCTTCTTTTTATACCCTCCATCATAGTATGGAGGGTATATTAATTTTGTCATTCCGTTTGTAACTCATCAAAATATGCATTTCCAACCCTATAAAGTATATATATTCATGATCAGGGTAAAATTCTAAGACATGGCTAGATGTCCGTCCGTCTGTCCCTCCGTCCGTCCGTCTGTTGTAATCACGCTATCTTCTGAAGGAATTGAGATAGGGTGCTGAATTTTTGCATAGGTTTGTCTTTTGTCTGCAGGCAGGTCAAGTTCGAAGATGGGATATATCGGTCCACGTTTAGGCATAGCTCCAATATAACAGTACCTCCCAATTTTCGGTATTTTGGGGTTCTTGAGCGCGTTTTTCAACCGAAAACGCTGTAATTTTGTATATTGAGTTATTATTGGGCACTTAATGTCTCCACAAAAAATTATGAATATAGGTCCACTTTTTCTGGTAGCCCTTATATAACGGTACCTCCTAATTTTCAGTATTTTGGGGGTTTTGATCGTATTTTTCCAATGAATTGGCTGTAATTTAGTATTTTGAGTTCTTAATAGGTACCAAAACTCTCCACAAAAAATTATAAATATAGGTCCATTTTTTCGGATAGCTCTCATATAAGGGTACCCTCAATTTTCGGTATTTTGGGTTTCTTTAGCGCGTTTTTCAACTGAATTCACTGCACTTTGGTATTTTGTAGTCGTATATGGTAACAAATCTCCTTATCAAAAATTTTTAATATTCGCCCCTTTTTGGGGTCGTCCCCATATAACCCCCTTTTTTATTTCATAGTTATATGATTTGTTCCGTGTTTGGGTTTGTTTTTAAGACTCAGTTGTAATCATTTCATCTGCGGAAGATGCGAAAAAAACTAGAACATAAGGTTCGATAATATATATTTATATATATATATATGTATATATTAAATATATATGAACTGTAACCCGCTTTTAGGCCTAGCCCCTGTGTGGGAGGTACCATAAAGAGTGAACCGATATTTCCCATGTTCGAACATGAACTATTTTGGAAGAAATAATAAGATGGGCAAATTTTTAGAACCATAATCGGTTTGTAGAAATGTGGGTATAGGTACACTTTTTGGTATGTTCCCTATATTTTTTTAAGTACCTGTCAGTATATCTATGGTGGAGGGTATCCAAAGTTCGGCCCGATGGTGGTCTTTGGTACCCAATTGTTGCTAATGCTGCAGTTTCTAGGGAGTGACCAATTCTTTGCCAATGTGTTTTTATATTATTATCGGGACAAGGAGTGCTTTCGACTAGAAAGAGGGTAAGTTGAGCTGAGTCGGCTTCTGTGTTACATAACATCGAACATTGGCTGCTACAAGGTAATAGTCGGAAACGATATTCGTTGTTTGGGAAACCCAGGTGTGTATATCGAGATGCTGGAATCTAGTGCTGCTAATTACCATGTTTTTTGTTGCCGCGATGTTACTTCATGTAGACTAAATTTTCCCATGGTGGGGCCAAAAACATTTCCCCTTCCGATTTTTGCATAAAAATCTTCTAGCTGAATTTTGATGTCATGGCCAGGGCAGCGATCATATGCTGTTTCTGGGCACTCGTAAAATATGTCTTTGGTCTGCTCATCTTTGTCTTCGGTCGGAGCATGGGCGCAAATAAAATTGATGTAAAAAAACTCCGTTTTTATTCGGATTACAGCAAATCGTTCATCTACTAGAGTGAATCTGCAGTCGAGGTTTTTTATTCTACTACATATTACAGTGCGTAATCATCTGATTTACTGAAACCTGCATGTTTCCATCGGATTTCATGTAAGGCAATAATATCGATTTTGTACTTATTAAGTACATCCGCCAAAGCGAAAACTGCTCCTGTTCTTTTCAACGTGCGTCCAAGTTTAAAGTTCCTTTGGGTGAACTCGCGACACACATCAGCTCAATATTTCATCGGATGTTGAAAGTAGCTATCACAGGTGACACCGCGGAGAGTTCAGTGTCTACAATTGAGATGAAAGAGGGGCCAAGATAAGCCTGGGCTTTTTCATGTTAGAGCCGCTCAGAGCTGTTGTTTGGTATCTATAATCCCCTACGTTACTAAAGTTAATATGACCACAAACGCAAATCCCAACATTTAAAATTCCTGTTAAACTTTGACCCGCTATTATTTGTATATTTTCTAAAATTTCGAATTCATTTCATTATGTGTTGACTTTGGTTTGGGAAACACATCACCTGTTATATTCGATCTGTTTCGTTTATGTTTAAGTAGACCCTGAAATATTTGCTAAATGCTAACAAAGCGTAAAATTATAATTAATTTTTATGTTGCGTAAACCGGCCAACGAATTCATTTTCAATGACATATAAATAAGGGATGATGTAATACAATGTAAATCAATCATACAAAATTCAAGAATACTATATATCCAAATTGTAATTTAGACTGACTAAGATTCTGTACAATTCTAAAAAGGATGTACAACCTTTTTCAATAAATAGTTTTACATATCGACAAATTGTTTTTATTTCATCTTCTAACCACCAAATAATAATATCGCATATCCCCCTTCCGTATACCCTTGGTTGTCATAATTTTACGACATATTACAAAAGGCAACAATAACAAAAGTAATTGTTCCCTTTTTTTAATATTTGCTAACACTAACAACAACAAAAATTAATCCTCAAAATATTGGGCAAACACTTACCGTTAACTGAATATGGATAGAAACACCACCCTTGTTTGCACGAGTTTCGTAAACAACAAGAAGTCAAACATGTTTAATAGGATTTGCAAGTGAAAGTCGTACCAAGCCGTCATCCAACCCTAGATGGTAACAGATTGCCTTCGAAGGCTGTGTTCTGATTTGTCGTCCTCCGCTTGTGTGCAACACTTGGTGGCATGCAATATGTTTACTGTTCCTTATGACATATTCTTCATAACAAAAACAAAGCGGAAAGATTATTAGCAACACTTCATGCTAGATTAAGGCAAAATCATATTAAAGATACGGGGGTGTTATAACGACCGAATAGAATGAGTGTGTTGTTTATGTCGTGAGCTTTTGTATATTTCATCATAAGCCAAGTGGCTTCACGTGCCGTCTATTAGCACTTTGTAGAGACAACAAAACTGATTGCTGTTTAATTTGTTTTAAATTTTACTATGCGGAATTCTTTGTTAAGTATCATCGGATAAGAATTTTTTACATTTTAATCTGACTCCTGCTGGTTAAATCCAACAAATATTTGTGGGAATTCATTGACGGATATCTATGAATGCTTAAAATGTAAATAAAAGTGTGTGAAAATTTTTTAAATAAAACTATATCGACCGATAAAGTGACTCCTGCTGACTCCTTTTTTTGGTATCGTAAGTCGCAAATGTCTGAAAAGTTTTCATAATACATAATTTTCTTAGAGTTTTTTTATTGAAACCTAATTAAATAATACACATAAGATAGGAAAATTGTAGTATATAGTTTTGTAAAAATGACCAGTAAGAGAAGACCAAATGGGGACGAGGACGACCACATGAAATCCTGTGCCACTTTGGGTATACACAAAAAGCAATTTTAGGATTCATGTGGTGTAATTTTCCATCAAATCCTACTAAAACGATATAAGGGAGCTTTATTTACACTGGTGGCCAAAACTAAAGCAACTAAAATTGCAATTTAAATAAATGACCTGTAACTTTTTTAACAATAAAATTAAAGTACAATTTTTTTCTGAAATAAAAAGTTAATTTATTCGTTTATTTTGAAATTAAAAATAATCTACAAAAAACTAAATTGACCCATTTTTTGGTTAGTCAAAACAAACCATTATTTTTGATTACAGCAGCACTCCGACGAGGCATTGAATCTATGGGATGTTCAACTCGATCTTTGGATATACTATTCCTCGCATCCGGAACCTTTGGAAAGTTGTTATGTTTGTGAATCTCTTTTTAGTTTGCTATCTATGATACTCCAAAGTAAAGGGTGAAGATCTGTTGATGGTGCTGACCATAATAAAACCATGATTTTTGACTATCGCAACCAATTTTTGATATGTCTCGGTGTATGTTTAAGGTTATGGTCAAACTGAAACACCCAAATATGCAGTACATTTTCTTCAGCGAAGGGAACAGTAGCGTTTTCAACACATTTCGTAAATAAATCGAACTCCATAAAAAGAAAAAGATTTGATCGTTAGTATAGCAATTGAATAGGAGCTGAGATTAGAGTAGTACCTTAAATTATTTAAAAAAATCGTTCCTTAAAATAATTGCATATCGAACGTTCCCGAGCCACTCGCACCCCCCCCCCCCTGCGGACCGATGGGCCACCTCACCATAACGTGGAGAGAACGTACACCCCATAGTTCGTACTATGAAAATTACAGGCTACAGAAATAACATCAGCCAGAAATAACATCAGCCAGAAATAACATCAGTTCTACGGTTATTTTACCCGTTAAAAAGTTAAAATCACTTTACCCACTTCTTTAGTTGGAAGATCAATCAGTTTCAAACGGTTAAAGGAAGTGCTTCAAGTAGATTCCAAGGTAATCCCCTAAGAGCAAATAAAAGAAACTGGGTTTAAACCTATTCTATTTTATTACAATAATTTTTATAAAATGGGCTCCAAAATACACAGCCGTATTCCAACGTGGGTCGAATAAGGCTAATGAATAGACGTTTAGTTATATATGGATCATCAAATTCCTTAGACCATCGCTTTATAAAACCAAGCAACGATTTAGCTTTATTAACACATGATTCAATGTGTAAATGAAAACGCAATTTGTTAACTAAAATGATACCAAGATCTTTAAACGAGTCTACAGAGTCAAATGTATGAGAACCTATAAAGTAATCAATAGGTATAGGGCTGGTCCTAGAAAGAGATAATTTTTTGCACTTCTTAAGGTTTAGGGACATATCATTGGCACTATAACAGTTTACGAATGAGTGTATGTCATGTTGCAAGTTTAATGAAAAGTTAAGTGGATTTAGACTACAAAAAAAGATTTACATCATCTGAAAACATTTAAATATTAGAAAACCGGATTATAGATTGAAGATCATTTAAATAAAGAACAAAGAGCCAAAAATGGCTACGTACTACGACTATAGCAGAATTATAGGTTTTAAGTGATTTCAGGGCATTTAATGTGGAAAATGGTTTACCTTTCCATATGGTAGTTATGATTAAAATTAAACGGAAAGTTTGAATAATTGCTCTGGAAAAATTTGCCAAACATATTTGCAATATCAGAATTATTAGATGATCTCAACTACCAAGTTTCATATAACTGGACAATGCGCTAACTTTACGTTTAATGTGAATGAATTAAAAAAAAAACTTTCGGATTATTTTATAATCTACATCTCATTTTTACTAGATATTCTGAATAATACTTCTAATAATAAGAAGATGACCACGATGGTTCACTATCAGGATTGTATTCTATAAAGGGAATGGATAATGATAACGCTTCATTTAAGGTTTTGTAGAAAGAAGAAATGCGTGATTCGCTTATTTGCATCTCCGGCCCAGGGACGTACGCAGGGGGCGACACGGGGGGGACCCGCCCCCCCCCCCCCCAAATGAAAATTTTTCATATTAAATTTATGTTTGCAACAGCGAATTTTTTCAATTTGTACTACCGGGCCCCCCCGAAATGAAATCCTGTGTACGTTGCTGCTCCGGCCTATAAAAGTCACTAGAGTTTCACACACATACGGAAGTATTAAATACCACACTTCCTCGATTTCTCGCAAAAAAGTGAGAAACCCGTGTTTTAACTATACATAGATGTTCATTGCGGTTTACATTAACATAACTTAACTGTCTTCAAACCAGTTCGTTACAAGTCGGAATGTATGCTTCGGCTCATAATCCTGCATGATTAGAGATTGTTTGCTCAATACATATTACAATATTAACTTATCACTAGAATATACATTTCCCCGGAGTGTTTTTTAAGTCTCTGATCCGGATTCTATAGGAAACTATCTTATATTTTCACTTTCTGGAAGTATATCTAATATTACCGTCAAGGGGAATATCGAACGATTATGAAGTTTTTTCTACATAAAAAGTGTATAACCAGTAAGGAAAGTAGTAAAGTCGGACGGGGCCGACTATATGATACCCTTCACCACAGGACTATTAACATGAAATTGGATGAAATAAAATATGTGATATTTATCTAAATGTGAATCTACCCAGATCTATCCATAAACATGTCATTCGTTTGTTACAATGAGAAAAAAGTTTGTAAATCGACTTCAAACAAACAAATATATATGTCTGCACTTCTAGAAAACGCAACTACGTAATTATATACTCAATTTTGTACGTTGTACAACATTTGATGTCAATCTGATTAACATGAGGAGTTTGATGCCCAATTTACTTTAAATCGGGCGAATATATATATATATATATATATATGGAAGCTATATCCAAATATGAACCGATTTCACAGGTTAGGTTATACTAATTTCATTACGTTTTGTTCCTATCAATCATACATTGATTCCTTGGTGCGTCAATTACTTAAAATCAATCTAAATTCATTACGCTATGCCAAATTTCGTGCAAATCGAAAGTATATGTGGACTTTGGTGCACCATTTACATTAAATCGGACGAAAATATATATGGGAGCTATATCTAAATCTGGACCGATTTTCACGAAATTTGCCAGACATCATTCTAGGCACAATTCAGTACGTTATGCCAAATTTGGTGTAATATAAAAATTATAATGTATATTGTAAAAACTTTATTTTTTTAAACAACAAAAAGCTGGCCGCCCCCGGGTGGGCTCGAACCACCAACCTTTCGGTTAACAGCCGAACGCGCTAGCCAATTGCGCCACGGAGGCAGTTGTGGAGCAATGTACAATAATCTAAATTCAACATAATAACGTCACTTTCACCATAGAGTAAATTGATAACATTTGTATTGTGTACGAAATCCACCACCATTACTCCCAAGAACAAATCTCGCCAGGAGAACACATCACCCAAACTCACCATGTTGAACAGTATTATCGACACTACACCACACAATTGAAATGAACATCTGTGCCAAAATACCCACTGACATTAATCGCCCCAATCGACCAACAACAAATAAATTAAAAACACGACTGACACTTTATAGAACATTTTTGATTGATTTCTCCCTTTTTTGGGCGAAAATTTGCAGAGATTTTGCACCAAATTCAATCGAATTATTCTGTCATATTAGATGGTGACATGATTAGGTCAAATTCTATAATTTGACAGAACAAAAAAGGTAATAGAGCAGGGAGGGATGTTTTAATGCAGTGGAGGTTTTGTCTGTGTGCTTGCCATGGGCAAGTGCAAAATTGAATCATTTGATATGGTATTAATTAGTTCTGGACAGGGTTAGAAAATGAAAAAAAACACAAAATGCGTTAAACCATTTCGTAATATGATAAATCATCTTAGCGAACATAATTGGTTATGCGAATATCGGCGTATGAAAACAAATGTTGTATATCAAGTTTTTTTTTTTTTTAAGAAAAGGTTTTGGTTGAATTTAGTTAAGGGCTAAATTAGTTGAACCTGTGGCTTTAGTTAAGTTTAATTATAAAGTTATAAAACGTTACAAGTTAAGAAGTTTCGGGGTAGCCCCCATATAACGGTACCACCAATATTCGGTAGTTTCTTTTGAGCTTGAGGATTTTGGGCAAGTTTTTTAATCAAATTGGCTGTAACTTGGTAAAATATCAATATTGATCCAATTTTTTTTTGTCTAGCACCCACATAACGGTACTCCCAAATTGTTGGTATTTTGAGAGTTTTGAGCGCGCTTTTCAACCGAATTTACAGTAATTTGTTATTTCGTATTTAGTAACAATTCTCCTGATTTGTTCCGTGTGTGGGGATTGTCCCCATATAGGCGTATTCCATCATAGCGGGGGTATATTCATTACCCGATATTGTCAGTTTTTACACTACAAAGTATGAAGGTCCATAGTTCCACCTTCGGAGGATATCGAGATAAAAATTATGGGGGAGTGTGTCCAATGCTCGGGCCGGCTGAACATAGCCCTTTTTCACTTGTTTTTTTCCGAATTGGTTTTATTAAGATAAAACATAGGTTTCATTAGATGGTAAATCTTCTTCTCCGAACAAGATATGCAGATGGATGGTCCTATCAACAAGTGACTATACTTTAGCACTTCGAAGTGATTGTACTTTGTCATTGCCGGATCTTCACAAAACATTTTCAAAATAATTTTTCTATATAGTCCCTATACAAAGATCACGCGTCATTTTCCGCATGTTTGATGTCAATGTCCCATTTGCTAACCTGTATGTCTGCAGCTTGTTATTTTGTTTCTCCAGAAAATAAAATAATTCCGGTCGGTTTTAGGTATTTCGAATGTCTACTTCATGATGGCCGTTATTATACTCTCCATCATGAACTGATGGAGGGCCAAACTTTTTTGAAAATTTAGTAGAATCGACCGGCTTGAAACGTGAAATTATCCCTTCACCGAAGTGATCCCTCCATAAATCTATTGATTAATGTGATGTGTGGGAAGTGGTGCTATGAAACACGAGCTTCAAAATGTGCCCCGATTATTCTACGGGAACATACCAAACTATTGTTTATTTTTCTGGGTGAAATTACAGCTTTTAAATATGTTGATGTTGTTCTTCACCCGCGGAAATAGGACTCATCGCTGAACAAAATTCGAATCTCGAAAAAATCGGATCTGTTTCGAAGCTTTTGGCGAAAGATTTGTAAACATTGTTTGTCTTTACATGATGAAATGCCAAAAAGTACTAAACCAATATAATATGATACGACTCACATGTGACCAGTCATATTGATCACCAAATATTTTAAAAATGCAAAGATTCATTTAAATTTGTATATCCTTCAAAAAAACTTAAACCCGATTCGAACCCATTAATGGGGGCTATATCAAGATAGGGACTTTGTGGAAGACTTTGTGTCAATATTTATTTTGTCCTCGACACACAACCGAATTGTCTACCCTTAACATAAAATCGGACGACAAAGCCATATTACCATGTACCACTGTGTGGTGTAGTTTATGTGTATTACAGTTGCGCCTAAAAATATGCTATATTTATGCAACTATAAATAGTAGCAGTATAGACATGGTGATAAGTGCAACCATCATGTATTTATCAATAAAAATAGCCGTTCGATTGATTGCTATTTTTAATAACCAGTTGCAAATAGGAACATAATTTTTCTTCTTTTTCTCCTCACCCTTATCATTACCAATGTTTTAATCAATTTACGATAAGAATCAGTTGATTGTTTGGTTCGCAAATGTTTAAAAACAACAATTTAAATTAGTTGGTTTTTAAAAATGGTGATCGATAGGCAAATATCCGTTGTTGACATTGGCACCCCAAAATGGGTTAATGAAGAACTTTTCGAAAAACTGTTATTAAAAGAAATTGTGGATTTTCAAAAAATACTGAAATTCTCACCAAAACTCGTTGACAATTGCAAAGATAACTATTTGAGTGTTAAAATTGAATACGAAGCAAAAGGTATGCAAAAAAGCGATAAATTGAAATTAAATTGAATTGATCGCAAGGTAATAATATCAATAGTCTCTCCGAATGTTACCCTGAACTTGAAATAAGTACATAGTAAATTAAGAAAACCATAGCAACATTTTTGCGTATTAGGCTGTTATCTGAGGAGTTATTATTAGTTAGCTGTAGATTATATAATATTTTGGATCGACGAAGTAATATGCTTATGCAGCTACATCTAATTAATTACCTGCTAAAATTTATTGAACAAATTTTAAAAAAGTGACTAACCAAAATTTTTTTTAAAATATCAAGTTTTTTATTTCGAGTGTACAGGTGTACGCATTATAGCCACGATATCTGTTTCCTTCATGGAACTTAAATCCAGCGAACAAATTTCATGATAATGGGAGTCCTATAAACAATTAAAATAAATACACCACTGTATGTATTTTGGTACATATTTCATGCCAATCACATAAATAAGGCAATAAAATGGCGTTCTATAGAAGCCAAGGAAAGAAGGTTTGTGGTATTCTCAATCGATCGTCGCCATACGGAACATCTTTGTTCTCGCAATTATGGTAAAAAATTATCAAATAAAGCTTAGTAATTGTTGCATACTTTTAGGCTCATGTCAAATATTGTCTGTAGAACAAGTACAAAAGTGCCAGCGATGTTGCCGACAGATATTGGGTTGGGGAAAAAGAAATCCATTATTTTTTCGGTAGATGGCTGTACTGATCGATTTCTCGTATTTATGCTCGTTGGAAGGGTGACATTACACACATAAACATTAAAAAAATATTTTGCTATTTTTGTTTCGTGCATTAAGTGGTGAGTTATAGGGTGTTAAAAATGGAAGTGATGAAAGAGAAAATTCGGTGCATTCTACAGTTTTTCATTTACAAAGGCGAAAATGTTAGTCAAGCGGTGTTTTTGGTTCCGATACTGTTACAGCCAATTATGTGCAATTTTGGATTCGTAGATTCCGTTCAGGAATTTTTGATGTTAAAGGTAAGCCGGTCCTCGTAAATGTCGATGAAATCGGAGAAATGGTAGAAATTGACCGGCATGTTAACCGTTGTAACATCGCCCATGAGTTAAAAAATGGACCATAAAATTGTTTTAAACCTTTTACAATTGATCAGAAACGGCCAGAATTGGACAACAGGAGAGGCGTCATGTTCCACCAGGACAACGCTAGGCCACACATATCTACAGTGACTCGCCAGCAACTTTGGAAGCTTGTTTGGGAAGTTTTAATGCATCCGCCATACAGCCCGGACTTGACACCAAGCGATTATCATCTTTTTCTTACTTTGCAAAAGTTATTTAATGATAAACCAGTGAGAGGAGCAGTATAGTCGGACGAGGCCGACCATACGATACCCTACACAACTACTACGGAACTCTAACTTTCTGCGGATTTTTAATGCGAGCCTGAGCAATATTTCTTGATATTTGCACGCTCTTACCCGATAAGGTCAACAGCACCTTTTCCTTACACTGACATATTTTCAGAATATTACTAATATTCAGTACAGTCCTTTTTATTAATTGTCCCTTCACCGTGGGTTGTGTTGTGATGTTCGGCTTATAATTGAGGCCTATAGATCGACTCTAAAAAAATAAATTTTTGGTCCACTTCATCTGATCATTGGTCCAATTATTATCTGATCATCACTGAAAATTGTAGGTGTTATTCTTGACCATAACTGGAACTTTTAAAGCGATCAGCGCTATATTTCCGCCCTCTAGTGTGGTAAAGGGTTACTAAAAAATATCTGAATACATAAGCACCTGTAAATATTTAAGTGTAACTCCCACATCATCCTACACAACTATGTTGTCAGAGTATTATAGCTTTGTGCAGCGCCAAGAGTTTGTAACGCCGCGAAATATTGGTCCTAGACCCACCTTTAAGTATACCGATCGTCATATCTTGACTAGATGAGTCGATCTAGACATGTGTGTCCGTCCGTTCGTCTGTCCATTATAATTTGTAAACACGATACAGGTCACAGTTATAAACCAATCTTCACGAAATTTTGCATATAGGATGGGTTCTGGCCAATGAAGACCCCTATTATTTTTGGAAAAGATCGGTTAATATTTAGGGGATGAAATGGACCAAAAACTTTATTTTTGTCGGTTTTTCTGGTCGCTCCAGAGGCCGCAATTATGGCCCAAACACCGAATTTTTGCATGGAGAACCGGATCGGGCCAGGAAATAAGCATGTCTGTTTTGATAAAGATCGGTCAATATTTAGCGGGTCAAATGGACTCTAACTTTTGTGTAAAAAATGACAACATTTGTATTCTATAGCGTATATATTTACCACTAAAGGACGTAGACCCGAGAAGTTGATAGTATATCCACGAGGAGTGGTTGATCTTTAAATTGATACCAATTATATTGTCGTAGGTACTCGGATGCGGGAGTTACACTTATTTACAGGTGCATACGTATTCAGATATTATTTAATAACCTATTACCACACTGGAGGGCGGAAATATAGCGCGGATCGCTTTGAAATGTTCCATGAGGTTCCAGTTATGGTCAAGGACAACGCCGGATGAAGTGGACCGAAAACTTAATTATTTGTACTTTTCGAGTCGAAAGCCGAACATCACAACACAACCCACGGTGAAGGGAATCTGGACAAGTATGTAGAGGGGCTGTACTGATTATTTGTAACATTTGCTGACCACTAGCCAGTCAAAAGTGTGCAAATATCGCGAAATATTGCCCAATCTCAGAATATAGAACCACAGAAAGTTAGATTTTCATGGAAGTTGTGTAGGGTATCGTATGGTCGGCCCCGTCCGACTATACTGCTCCGCTCACTGGTTTTTTAATAAATTTATAATATACATGGTTAGTATAAATATTAAGGTCTGCCAAATGTATACCACACATGATGGGCCATTGTTTTTTAACGAAGAGTTTACCATCTGTGTTGAGGTACCAGAAGAAGTTGTTTTATAGACCACATCTTCAGATTTAATGTAGGTTTGTTAAAAAGGTTACTTTGTTCAATCATTGGATCAAATTGAATACACCATTCGCTTAGGAAATTAAATGGTGCCAGAAGGGGTGGACTTGATCTAGGTTTGGTAAAAATATTACGATATGAAAAGTTTGAATCAAATTAGACACACATTATTAACAAAATATTTGATTTAAAAATCTTGAACATTTGGAATTGATCTAGGTTTGGAAAATATTACGATGTGCAATATTGGATATTCCGTTTGCTTTATATGAGTTTTACAAATATTGAACATTTTGAGGTGGATGTATGTCCATCCTGTCTGTTATGTATGTCCATTCGAGTCTATGTCCATGTATTATGCCTATGAAATTCTTAAAACATGTTCAATGTGTTCAGCCAGGATATTGGGGCTGTTGAAAGGGACTTCCTCAATATTTCCTGGAAATGATATAACTGGGCAGTTATAAATTATGTGATCGAACGACTGAGTACTCTCTGTAGAGGTTTTCCATTGTTCGGTCTGTGGAAAAGCGGATTGGATTGTTTTGTTTCGTGGGTTGAAAAGAGGACTACTACGACCCGAGGAGTATTGAAATTTGAGGTTGTTCCCCGATTTTTGGTTTATTTTATTAGGTGTGTTTTAAACAAAAGGGTTCTGTCAAGGGTTATGGACTTGATGGGTTTGAGAACAGACTCATTGAGGTAAACTGTTAGTTTTCTTGTCTGCATCTATATATGTGAGGTGGAAGCAATATATTTCGTTTTCGATAGACTAGGTTTAAGTATCCATCTATTCCAAAATGTGAAACTTTGGGTTTTCATACCCGCAGTTGAACATACACTTAAATTAGTCAAGGACTTTAGCCGCATTCGAAAGGAACATGTTAGAATAAACATCTTAGAGATCTTAGAGATGTCTTTCAGTCTCTTTCAGCATCATTTCTAAAGGCCATTCACCGTTGTGGTTGGTGGTTCAGCTGTATTTTGTATTTTGAAGGCCTAAACCTAAATCCTTCCGCAAACTTTTGGAATAACTGTGCACCACTCGATACAGTATATTTAACATTTTCTTTTCAATTTCTTCTTTATTTCAGATGGCAAAAGACGTATTATGGGTTTCATTTTAAAAACCGCTACATTAAGTGGTGGTGAGAAGCTATTACCGTATTTAAACAATACATCTTTGGCTCTTGAAAACCAAGTAAATTTTGAAATTTTACCCAAGCTAAGGAAAATATATGAAGAGGAAAATAAATCCATCAACTTTTCTCCAATTGCTTATAAATTTCCTCAAACTGTACCGGAAGAATATATCCTTTTTGAGGATTTACAATATAAAGGTTACAGATGTTTTGGACAATCGGGTGGTCTTGGCAGCAAACAAATAGAAATTATTTTGTCAAATTTGGCAGCATTCCATGCTGCAAGCGTAGCTTCAAACAAATTTGAAATGATTTCCGAGAAATCCTCAAGGAAAATGCCATCCATTTCCGACAGGATTTTTAAGGAGCATTTGCATATTTATAATTTGCTAAAATATGAAGATACAATTGTGAGTACATTTGAAAATAATACTGTAATTTTATAACAACTGTTTTATTCATTTCCAGAAATCTTTACAAACTAAATTTTTGGAGCCGCAATTTTATTTCAATCCTCAGGAATTTCAGGTTCTTTCATTGGGCAATTGCACCCTGGATAATATGTTGTTTCATATGGATGCATTTGGCAATATTAAAGATTGTGTTTTCCTCAATATGGGTTATTGTTCGTATGAAAGCCCCGCCAAGGATTTGTGGTATATTTTGCTGTCATCAATCAATACGGATGAGCTAATAACCAAATTAGAATATTATGTCAAATTCTATTATGATCAATTGACAAGCTTTTTGAAGCAGCTGAAATTAAAGGGAACTTTGCTGAAGTTGTCGGATTTGCATTACGAAATGATGAAAAATAATAAATGGGGTAAGTATATTGTGGGTGTTTTTATTTCTTAATTAAATGTTTAATGTTGTCAAATCAAGTGGTATTGGTGATAATACCCTTCACCACTTTGGGTATATTTAACAAATGAATGCTGTCAGACGTCACAATTTCGAAGGATCATTGAAATGAAATGGCCAAAATTATTTAATACAACATAATGTATACTTTTCGTTTATAAATAGATTAATATTTATTATAATAATATTAATATTTATTGCAAATCCGTTAAAACGCGTTTCTGCAATCATAAGGTACAATATAGTACTATTTATTAGGTTTTTAGATATGCAAAGGCATACAAAATGTTAGGGTACAAAATGTGATGTTTTAGTACAAACATGAGTTGTAAAACAAAATAAAATGCGGTAAACATAATTCAAAATTTACTCTTTTTATAAAAGTATGACTTAAAACAGGCTTAAGAAGGTTGTTTTATACTATTAAGTAAAGAAAATAAAAGAACTCTATTAAGTTTTAAATTAATTAATTATTAAATATATATAGATATTTCGTTTTCCAGAAATATATTTTCATCGCCATATTCTTCTTCGAATTCTTCATCTGTGGTTTCATCACAATCAGTATCATTCGCGGGCCGTAATTCATCGTTTAGTTCACAAACTAACAATTCGATTACTTCAGATGGCAGGTTTAACCGCTTTCTTTCTTGTAAGTGGGCGTTTAGGCGTATAGATGATATAAGTGGATCAGATGTATCCAATGCTCTATTAAATACGTCTGTGAGATTATTGACACGACTACTGTTTCTAGCGTGTAATAATCTGTCATTTTTATATATTTTGTTTCTGCATTCAGCAGCATCCTCTCCAAAACATCCAACTGGCAACACAACATTCTGCATTATTTGCTTAGAATGAATCAAGACCTTGTGCACTGTTGGTGTCATCGCTACCCAAGGATAATGGCCCTGAATATATTTAGCTGTTTCGAAACAGTATTTTTCAATTTTTTTCCAAATCAAGGGGAAATTGACATGTTAAACATACAAGAATTATATGAAGGCGGTAAACAAGCTCTTCTTTAATTCCGATAATTTGAGCAAACTTCTGGTAACTACCAAAAGCACGACGGGATGTGTTACCATCATTAGTGGAACCAAAACCACCAACTTTGGGAACGTCAACGCGAATTCCAAACTCTGTCCAGAAGTCGTTTTGATTTTTTTGCTTCCTTTTAGAAACATTTTCTTTGTCTTCTTGCCCTATAATCTGCCATTTTTGTACAAAAACAACGAAAATTAATTAAATAGTGAGGCGCCGTTGTGGGAGGTCTTAACCAAAATATTTGGTACAAACAGTTTATACATTCCATGAAGTCAAAATGCAAAGTTAGAACCGAATCGGTTAAATAATATCGCTAAAATCTTTAAAATATCTTAAATCAGACGGTACGGCTATGTCACAGTAAGGGCCAATTTTCAAAAAATGTTGCAGAAATGTTTTTTATACTATTAAAACCTTAAATATCAATTTTAAGAAAAATCGGATGAAACTTTGTCTTTATCCCACATTTTCAGTTCAATACTATATACAATAAAAACATCAATTTATAAAAAATTTCACTCAACTTAAAGTAGAAAAATACATTTTTTTCTAAAAAAGGCAAAATAAGGCAAAATATTTCATCTGAATATGATAGTACATACCCCTGCCAGCTTCCAAAAATTTTTTGGAGGAGACGATATTTTTACATTTTTTCTAAAGATTAAGAAGATTTCAAAAATATTTGCAAAAATAATTTTCAATATACACACAAACTTTTATCTCCCTACCCAGATATTACAACTTTCTTCGTTCTTTCTTTATATATTATGAAAGCACTTATTATCAGCTTCCAGATTCATAATAACTTTGGTCTGAATTTCGTATACCCATTCGACCACACAGCACACCAAAAAGTATATATTTTACAGCACACAGTCTGTTCTATTTTTTATACAAAAAATTTTCAACTTTAGCATTACACCAACGAGCGGCTATTAATGGTATTTAGAAAAACCAATTATTTTCGGATGGTTTGAAGTGTTTTTTATTATTCCGCGCAAAAAAATTATAAAAATATGAAACTTCAAAAAAATAATTTTGGCCAAAAATTTTGTGATTGCGACAACTGTTTTGATATATAGTATTGGTGTTTAATTAAATGGTATAGTTATATAACCCATAAGTTATTTTAATTTAGGTGTTTCGGGCTAAATATATGTAAGGTCCGTTTTTTTAAATTTCTTAAATTGAAATAGGGGTTTAGTATGGAGTGCAGTCGAGTTCAGCGTTGATTTTTGTTTTATTTTTCCTGTGTGTCTGTCTAGAACATCATACAAAATTTTTTCCTGCGACTTCCTGCGACTCTCGGATTTATGGCAATTTTTTGAAAAATGCCAATTTGGTGTAGGAAGCTTTTTTTAAGGTTTTGTTTAAATAAAATTAAAAATTTGTGAATTTCTTGATATAATTCATCAAATATGACTTGGAATAGATCACAGCATAGCAGATAAGAAAAAAAAACAAGTTCAAAATGTCCTTCCTAAGGTTCCAGGGTACTGGGTTTGAGTATGAAAATGAGGGTATTTAAGTAAGCTGCTCCAAACGTTGATTTTAATCTCATGCACTGAATATACATTTATTCCAAATGTCTTTCTAAATAAAAATTGAAATTACAACGAAATCGGTTGTAAGAGTCTTCTAAAATACCGCAGGTAAAGGGTCCACTTTATGAACCCTGAAAAATATCATTGGTGTAACATTCATATATACACGGTTTTACCTACATTTATGGTTTTCGCTATAAGCACATAACACCAAAAGTAATGAATGATTACAACAAAATTTCGTCTCTAACACCAAACATCAACTTATACGAATACGGCCTGTCTACCTTACATGCAAGGATTCGATGTTTAGAATGTATATTGCACATTTCATACCGACTGGTTTTGAAAAAGTGGAAAATTAATAGCTCCGATGGGCTACTTTTCGAAAAAAGGAAGGCACGTATCATTAATGATTTGAAGGAAGAAATGCACATTATTGTTGACACACCTAAGTCAGTATCCGGAACAACAAACGATGGCAATACTGCTAGGCGTTTTTTAGCCAACGTGGCTTGGCATCGTCGATGACTGGTGCTGATGAAAAATCAATTAAAAATTTTAGTATCATCCTTTCAACAATGGCCTGTGGATATGCTATTAACGCAGAGTCTTTTAAAAAACTTACTGAGGAAACATTTATTCTTTTCGTGGAATTATATCCTTGGTTCTATATGCCTTCAAGCATACACAAAATATTAGTGCATGAGGGATCTTTTCAATAGGTTGCTATTTTCTTCTGATCCAAAAATATCAAGTTTGTCTCGTAGTACATCTCTTAACCATCGATATAGTGAGCCACTATCTGAAGAAGTCCTTAAACTACTGGAGGATCCAATGCTACCAAATAATTCGGATCAAAACTCGGAATCTGAATGTGATTAGTATTTAATAAGTAATGCCAAAATTTTATAAAATATATATAGTTTAATGTTTTAGATATATAATATGAACAATAATAAAGATACATATAATAACAATAGTGTTTGCCCTTAACCCACTTTTTACCCTCCAAATGTTTCGGAATTTTTAAAAGAAGCTCCCATTTTAGGAGTACTATTAGTTATAACGAAAAATTTAGCTTATTATAAAATGTTTCAAATGCTTCAAAATAGTAATTTTCACCTAAAAATTTAAGTTTTTTCTACAAAAGAAAAAAAAAAAATCGGCGCTTAATGGGTTAATAAAAAAAATTGTCAAATTTTTTTATAAAATAATTAAAATTGCCCATCTAAATCTATTCTTATCCAAAATATCGACAAACATACAGTAAAACATCTACTTTTATTTTCTGCGCTCTAGATCTGCATTTTTCCCACTGTGCTATGTCTGCATATGCACCAATTTCAACAAAACGCTATAACGTTATTCTAGCCTCAATTTCATAAGTTGTGCAAAATGTCGTGCCAATCGGACAAACATTAGGAGTTTGGTGCACCATTCACCTAAAATCGGACGAAAATATATATGGTAGCTATATCTAAATCTGATCCAATTTCAACAAAACTTGGCAGAGATTAATTTATATTAATGTGATGTCAGTCGGAATCTATATGTAAATCTGAGCTATATATCGATTTTCACCAATTTCAATAGGCTTCGTCCTTGGGCCAAATAAATGAGCTCTACCAAATTCTATCCATATCGGATCATATATGCGACCTGTACTTTGTTTACAATTTAACATCAACAGACGGAAAGTCGGACGAACATGCATAAATCGGATTAGAAAGTGATTCTATGCATAGTCTCAAAAGTAACCATGGGTCTAACACGTTTCCTTTTCCCTTTTACAAACATATGCACAAAGTCATAATACGTTGTACCACAGTGTGGTGAAGGGTATAACTATGTTAATTTCGCCTTTTTATACCCTCCATCGTGAGAATGACAATCAAAATATCTAAAATTATATTATAGGACCTTGAAATTCTCAAAATATCTAATAGTGAGCTACCGTTTCATTAGGCTATAATAAAACTGGGATTCATATTTATATATTGGTAGTTAGATATGACAGCCAATAAGAATACAAAATACCAAATTACAGCCAAATCGGTTGGAAAACGTGTCCAAAATTCTGACATGGGTCAATATTAATAATTATTAGTGCGGAGATGTAGTGGTACCTTGTGAGAATACAAAGTTATTATACCCTACACAACTATGTTGTCAGGGTATTATAGCTTTGTGCAGCCCCAAAAGTTTGTAACGCCGCTAAATATTGGTCCTCCACCCACCTTTAAGTATACCGATCGTCATATCTCCACTGTCTGAGTCGATCTAGACATGTGTGTCCGTCCGTCTGTCCATTATGAAATGGACCAAATACTTAATTTTTGTCGGTTTTTCTTGTGGCTCTAGCGGCCACAATTATGGTCCGAACGTCGAAATTTTACATGAAGAAGGAAATCGAGCCAAAGAATAAGCATGCCTGTTTTCATAAAGATCGGACAATATTTAGTGGTTTAAATGGACCCCGACTTTTGTGTGAAAAATGACAAAATTTGTATTCTATGACGTATATGTTTACTCCTGAAGGACATAGACCCGAAGAGTTGATAGTATATCCAAGAAGTGTGGTTGACCTTTAAATCGATGCCCATTATATTGTCATATATACTCGGATGTGGGAATTACACGTAAATATTCAAAGGTGCTTACGTATTTAGAAATTATTTAATAAACCATTACCACACTAGAGGGCGGAAATATAGCGCAGATCGCTTTGAAATATTTCATGAGGTTTCAGTTATGGTTAAGGGCAACGCCTATAATTTTAGGTGATGATCAGATAATAATTTTGGGATAAAGTGGACCGACCCTCGGTGAAGGGAATCTGGTATATTTTTTGACCTCTAGTCGGCCAGTCGCGAAATATTGTCCATGCTCAGAATATTGAACCACACAAAGTTAGATTTTCGTGGAAGTTGCGTAGGGTATCATATGGTCGGCCCCGTCCGACTATACTGGTCCACTCACTGGTTATTATTGTAAAACGTGTAAAAGATCCTCATATTGGCGGTACCATATTAGGGGGGCTAACCTTAAACGTTAATAATTTTAGTACCGTTATAAGGGGCCTACTCTGAAACTTGGGTCAATATTAATAATTTTTGGTACGGACATGTGCCATTCATTGAGAACCCAAAAACTAAATTACAGCCAAATTCGGTGGAAAAACGAAAGAAACTTAGCATCAAAAAAATATATTTTTATGGACTAAAGTTGTACTGAAGTACATTAAGTTTAATGGACGCAATTGACGATACATTTTGTATATGTATGCAATTTCACTACAGATTCTAGTGTTAAATTTGTTAACCACGATAACAAAGTCTTGTTAACCACGAAGTCAGGAGCCAACGAACTTCTCAGTGAGGTGGTATCGCTGGTAACGTAAGTAATTCGATTTGTTACAAGAGACATTTGGGTATGAAAGGTTTTTGTAAAGTAGCTATAAATAGCTTCTGGGGAGAATATCTCCACAAAAAACTAAGGAAATTGATGAGGATCAGTGGCTTGATACGAAACTATAGTCTTCCATGCTTACTCCTTGGTGGAAAATGCCATACTTTTCCCACTAATAAATTGTTGTTTTTTGGAAAACAACAAACTGGGATTAAGCCTAACTTTTTTCAAAAACTAATAATTATTTTAAAATGTGTATCAATTTGTTCATATCTGTATTATTTGGTAACCTAGAATGAAGTAAAGTTGCCGATAATAAATAAATGTATTATTCGTCAAATTATTTTCTACAATATATTTATTATTTCATTGTCAAGGCATTATAATCTCATATCAAATTATTTTACATTGATACAAGTACGTCTATTACTTCAATGTTATAACGTGGGGAAAATGAGTAGGGACAACAAAAAATACATTGTGATATCGAAGCACTTTTGAGATTTGTTTAATATATATGATATTTGATCACTGCCATCAGAAATCGTTGAAATCATTAAAAAAAAAAAACAAAAAAAGACAGAAATTTCCGTAAATTCCATAAATTGTTTATTTGAAAAATAGAATAAACTATCTACCAAATATATATTTGGTAGTTTTCCAAATAGAAAATCAACTTGAAAAACATCTAATCTATATGTTGATACTACTGAGGTATACGTCATTATAAAATATCACAGTTAATGAAAACAGCGTGCAGGTGTCCTGATTTCCACAGGTCATCCACGTATGTGACTTGATAATACAATATGTACATGAATGTTTGATTTTGAAGAGACTTAGCTACTAGGAAACTCGATTCATAAAAAATCTAAGAAACCAAAAAATCACTCTCTATGTGGGTACATAACTAAAGTGACCATTAAAACAGACAAACATTAACCCTTTATTGCAATTTGCAAGGTGACAGAATTTACGCTCAAAATGAAGGATCAATTATTCAGGGGATCCCACCCATTCTCGAGTTTCAAACGGCTGGCAAACGAGATTACATTATGTTTAATACTTGTAACTTTGCATACATGTATTTGAATACCTAAAGAAGAAGAAAATTAGTGGACAACATGTTTTTGTTGTTGTCTTGTTGTTGTTTTTTTGTAATTAAAAAAATTCCTTCTTTTAGACGGTGGACATGATTGCCGATCACTGGAACATCCAAGTCTCAAAATTCCAATGCATTAAGAAAGAGTACATATCTGGCGCTTCTATGAAATAAGATTATTGACTTCGATCGAGAAAAATAGGGAAGAACTTCACCGATTAGATTTATCCTAGTTCATACAATAGCTATGTAGATTCAGAACAACGTTTTAAATATGGAACCGATTGGACTAATAGTTTTTGAGTTGTCGTGCCCGCCATTCGTAAAAACATTGTTTGGAGAAAAACGTGTTTAAAGTCTCTTGCCTTCGATTGATGATAAATCGACTATATCTTCAAAAGTTATTGAGATTTTCACTTGAAATTCTAAAAAGGTATTTTTGAGAAGTTAAACAAACTTTGTACAAAAAATCTATCCTGTTGGTAGAAAAAACTTGTTGACACGGCATCGGACAAAATTAAATATGTGATCTACAAAGCCGTATAAACCAATTTAAATCAACCCATACACATGTCATTCTGAAATATACAGAAAATTTCATGTTCATCGGTAGACATGGGGACTTTGGTGTACCATTGTATGAAATCAAGTGAAATTATTTGTGTGAGCTATATGTAAATTTGGACCGATTTGAAGAAAACTTGACATATAACATTCGGCTGAAGCAAAGCGTGCTATCCAAGATTTCATCGGAATCGAACAAATGTTGGGTATTCAGTTCACAATTTAATGAAATCACACGAAAATATATATCGGAGCTATATCTAAATTTGATCCGATTTCAAAAAAAAAAAAAAAAAAAACTTCGCATACGTGTATCTGGACCTAACTCCGTACATAGCGCAAGATTTTGTCTCAAATATTGAAAGTTTTGTGCACCATTTACTTAAAATCGGACGAAAGTATATATGGGAGTTATCTAAATCTGAACCGAAAACAGAAAAGAGCACAGACTTTAAACGGGACTTAATTCAGTACGCTATTCAAGTTATTTAATTTTTGGATCGGACAATTCTTGGGACTTTGGTGCACCAATTAACTAAAATCGGACGAAACTATATATGGGAGCTATGTCTAAATATGAACCGATTTCAAAAAAGTGATTCTATGCATATTCTCAGAAGAAACCACATGTCTATCTCGTTTCCTTTTGCCTGTTACAAACATATGCACAAATACATAATATCCTGTACCATAGTGTGGTGAAGGGTATAATTATTAATATTTAACAAAATTTGAGTGTAGCTCCCATATAACGGTACCCCTATATCTCTGTACTAAAAAATGATTAATATTGACACAAATCGGTATTTTAGGAATTTTGGACACGTTTTTCAACCGAATTGGCTGTAATTTGTATTCTCATTGGATGTTAAATGTTACTACCCAAAATAATCAGTATTGATCCCCGTTTTGGTATATCCCATAAAACTTAATCAACTTTTTCTCACCTTTTTTCGGTATATTCAACGTCATATCATAACATTTCCTAGAAGCGCCATTAATTTTACATATTTTGAATGCTATCCTCATGTTGAGGGGTATAAATGTTCGGCCGGGCCATCATAGGTTAACTTTTTTTGATCATTTTATGCTTTGTGAGGAAAAGATCCATTTTCGTCAATGTCTGACTTTCAACTGAAATGAAAACTCCAGCCCGATGTCGAATTCCACTTCCATACTTTTGTAACCACGAAATGGTTACGCCTTTTTCCACTGTCTAACATATCTCTCATACTTGGAGGCACGTCTGAAATGAACATCACTTCATTAGACATGCACTTGAATTCGTATTAGTATTAATCGCAATAAAAATGGCATATTCACTCTACGTAGACATATTCGTAAATTATTTTGGAACCAAAACTTAATCTAATCGTTTTTGAAAACAATGGGCATGTCACTGATATAATGAAAAAATATATTTTTTCTTTACTTTCAGCCTTTGAAGCGGTGACGCAAGTATTGCCTCTTACACTTTGGGATCCCAGCAAAGATAGCCATATAGTAGCAAGTTCCGACGATCTACGTGAATCTAAAGATAAACTATTGAAAGCTATGTACGGCCAACAGAATTATTGTCAACAAATTCAGAAATTGCTGCCATGGATGGAGAATAAAGCGCTACTAGAAGTGTGACTGAGATTAGATAGCCTGCGAATACAAAAACAATTGTAGAGCGTGTTGGGGAGAAAACCAAGCAGAGAAAGAGAATGTAGATACACTATCAACAAATAAAGATCAACACAAGTTTTTTTTTCACGAAGATATTGTTTTTTTTTTGAAAATTATTTTTGGCAATCAATGTTGATAAGTTTTTTTCTTTTGATTTGTTGTTAGTATGAGCGAGTATGTTAAAAAATTATTATGATTTGAGCTTACATATGTTTGTCCAGATTTCGTTTACGAAGCAGAGCGGAGAAAATGTCGCCAGTGAATTGATAAAAAGATATGGGCACGCGAATTCTGATTGTCTAACTATATAAACAAGTAGTTTTTTGTCCAGCGATTGTAGTTTGATTTGAATCGCGGCAATCACAAGAAATAGTTTTATTCGCTTTTTTACAATGACTTCTACCCCAGTTCCAGAATGGTTAACAGCTGATTTGTTTGTAAGCGTTGTGGAAACAAATGTTGACAATTTTGATAAAATCAATTCTATGAAAGCGGATACTCCTTTTGCTGCTGGAGAAAATTTCCTATCCACCTTGTGGGCTATAGAAATTGAAGTTGCCTTGAAGGGTAAGTTTGTGGTGTGGCGACGTATTATAATCGGATTCGTTATGAATAATAAAAGTGAAAAGTGTGTGCCACAAAAAATACCAGTGGAAATATTTTACGTTATAACAGCGAATGTGTGATCGAAACAATATGGAACAAATAAAATAAAATATACCATTAATGTTTCAAAATAGTTTCCAAAAAAATAATAATTGTCAGTATTCAAAATACTACATCTTTCAGTACCTCATATGTAAAAGGTTTACTAGTTTTTTGAACTGGGCCAAATGAAATATGTGATCTATACCTATATATAAACCCATGTACATCAAACAGACCATCATTCGGCATTTGATGTATCATTTATAAGAAATTAGTTTCAAACAATTTGGATTCGATTTACATATATGTATATGCACATCTGTCCGTTTCTCGTCCAGTGGTGGTCAAATTCCGCAAATAGCGTGGTTAAGGCATGATAACGGTTTTGTTTTTGGCTAAAAACTCCCGCACGAGCAGCGATATGTGATATGGTGCGTTATCATGGTCCAAAGTTCATTATTGATTTTTCCACACTTCTATATCGTTGTGGCGAGTTACTTCGAGCATATGCATATTAATTTATTTATAGTACGTCCTTGTGGCAAGAATTAATGGTGCACCACGTTATTGTAGTCTTGTACTCTGCTCATAGTCGACCGACCATACGCCACAGTCAACATTTCAAATGTCCTGCATATTATTTTATTTTTTACACAAAACATAATACAGCTTCTTTTTTCGACTAGTAAACCAGTAAGGAAAGTAGTAAAGTCGGACGGGGCCGACTATATGATACCCTTCACCACTTTAGATATATTCATCAGATGAAGGACCATTTTTGAAGGACCATTAACATGAACATAAAAATGTCATTCTGCAACCAATACTAAATTTTGGTCAGATATAGAGTTGCTTCTTACAATGGAACAATATTATGTAAATAAATTTAAAGCAAAATATCGAAATCCAAACCGATTTCATCGAAACTGGCCACATGTTAGGTTACACTTACTTCAATATATTTTGTGCATTCAGCCACATTTTGAGTTCTTCATTTACTTATAAATCCAAATTTCGTGCAAATCGAAGGATATATAGGGACTTTGGTGTACCATTTTCATGAAATCGGACGAAAATATATATGGGAGCTATATCTAAATCTGAACCGATTTTCACGAAATTTAACACACATCTTTCTACACTTCAATCCGTACGCTGTGCCAAATTTCGTTCAAATCGAAGGATATACAAGGACTTTGGTACACCATTTACATAAAATCGGACAAAACTATAAATTCGTGCAAATCTAATGATTTTCAGGGACTGTGGTGCACCATTTACCTAAAATTGGACGAAACTATATGGGGGCTATATCTAAATCTGAACCGATTTTCACGAAATTTATCACACATCATTGTCGACTTAATTTAGTACGCTATGCCAAAATGCGTGCAAATCTAAAGATTTTCAGGGGCTTTTATGTACCATTTACCTAAAATCGGACGAAAATATATATGGGAGCTATATCTAAATCTGAACCGATTTTCTCCAATTTCAATAGGGTTCGTCCTTGGGCCAAACCAATGGGCTGTGCCAAATTTCATCCAATTCGGATCATAAATGGGACCTGTACTTTTCTCACAAAAATACATGGACGGACAGACGGACATGCTTAAATCGACTCAGAATGTGAATCTCTGAATATTCTCAAAAGGAACTATGGGTCTATCTCGATTCCTTTTGCCTGTTACAAACATATGCACAAAGACATAATACCCTGTACCACAGTGTGGTGAAGGGTATAAAAATCAAAGAGCACGCCAAAACACGACAAACCTGTTTACCTTTCATAAGTAGCTCACTCATTATTGTTTAAAATTTTTGTTTAAAATTTTGTACTTCGCATTAATTTTACCAATCATTCAGCATTTCCGTAGGTGCAGTTGAGCAGCGAATAAGCCATTCTGGAAATTACATCTAAAAAGATTTAAACTTTGCACATCCAGATATTTTCACCAAATCTAGGCGAAGTACGAGTGAAGACCTAACGGTTTATTCATTCTCGTGTCTCTCCCACAATTGTAGCTGGGTTCGGATCTAGAAAATTAATTCGAAACACTATTAAAAGATGTTTGTTCATCACGTGCAGTGCACACGAATTATTGCTAATTTGACTCCGAAAAATACGTGAGAAAAAATTTTAAATTCTCAAAATACATAATAATTATATGCGACAAAACGAGGATCGATATTAAAAATATTTGGTAGTGAAATTTGACAGCCACTGAGAAAACAAAATAACCAATTACGTTGAAAACGTGTTCAAAATCCCCAAAAATACCGAATATTGGGTTAAAGGACTAAAGCATAACATGGACCGACATATCCCATTAGCAATACCATCATCCTATGAGGACTAGCAATGTCTGTGCAAAATATCATAAATATTGTGATCAGTATTGTGTTTCCAACAGACGGACGGGTGTGCGTAAATCGACTTAGAATTTTATTCTGGGATATACCATTATATAAAGCCTCGTTGAGTTTCATATAGTTTTTAAGTCCTTTTGAGTGAAGCGTTTGCATTTGTAACCTTCACCACTCTGTAGTACAGGGTATTATGTCTTTGTGCATATGTTTGTAACAGGCAAAAGGAATCGAGATAGACCCATGGTTGCTCCTGAAAATATGCATAGAATAACTTTCTGAATCTATTTATGGACGCCCGTCTGTCCGTCCATGTATTTTTGTTAGCAAAGTACAGGTCGCATTGGATGCAATTTGACACAGGACACGTATTTTGCCAGAGGGCGAACCCTATTGAATCGGTGCACAGATTTAGATAAAGCTCCCATGTGAAGTTTTGTTGAAAACATTTCCAATTTAAATATATATTATATTCGCCAAAATTCCCAAGATATGTCCAATAGAGATACATTTTTGAACATCGTACTGAATCCAATACAGATTAGCGTATATGAAGTCTTGATAAAATCTGAGCAGATGTATTTATAGCTCCTATATAAATATTTGTTCAATATTATGTAAATGTTGTCCCCAAAATTCTAATTAAATTTGATAGAAATCGACTCATATTTTTATTTATCTCCCGTATATGTTTTTGGCCCATTTTATCTAAATAGTGTCCCAAATACCCAAAATGTCTCCGATTGCGAAGAAATTTAGCATATCGTACCAGAATTACGTTATTGAGTTTTGTTGTAGTTAGTGTCGATTCAGATATAGCCCCATATATATTTTGACAGATATCCAATTGTGCCCAAAATACTCAACGTAAATTTTTCACAGTGCGATGTGCTACAGCATTGCGGGTGTCAAGCTTGCTTTAAGGGAACCATTCATTCTGAGAGCATTGGTATTCATTTACCATCCCATTGAAAAACCGTCTCTAAATCTCTTCGATTGAAATGGAATTTTGCATAGATTGCAGAATAACATTTGTTGTTTCTCATATGAATACATATCACATATTTAATTTGTCCGATTTCGTGGTCCTTCAAAGGTCAAAACTACTGCGTCTGTTACAATAATAATCTTAATAGAATATCTTCTATATACCCTTCCTTACTGGTTTTTAATGTAGAAGTTTCAATCAGTAACAGTACTCCCTAGAAAATTATAGTTCAATATTTGGACTTAGCTATAAAATATATATTTCTCTACTAGCCTCATTTCCCAATCGAAGTGATCTTAATATGAAATGTATTATCATATTGCGATGAAATTTGGCGCTACTAATTTATTTGGCTAGGATTTTATATAGGTCCCATATACAAGTCCGTCCGATGACAGGTAGATGATAATATGTGCATTTGTTTGTAAACATCAAATGTTCGGTAAATAGGTATCATAAATTGACATAAAAAAATTAAGCGAATGTTTTCAGTTCCTGAAAACTTAACTATTCTCAACATCGTTAGAGTATAACAAGTGAAAAAGCGTTAAGTTCGGCCGTGCCGAACTTTGGATACCCTCCACCATAATTTTACTGGCAGATACATGCAGTGGAAATATAGGGAAAATACCAAAAATTGGGCATATACCGATAATTCTACAAACCGATTTATGTAAACCATTATGCGGATTTTCCCTAAAATCTGTAAGATCCAAAAAGTGGACTGATACTAATAACGCATGGTAGAGTATAAAATCCTCAAACTACTGTAAATTAGATTACAAAGTTATATGAGGCTATGCCTAAAGGGGGACAAATATTGGTGACATAGTGTAGGAAGTAGTGAATATTTAGGGATATCATTATGATGGCTATGCCTAATTAATGACCGGTATATGCCAATTATGAACCCAATATTTTAATTGTTTATCTCAAATCATTCCTTCAGGAGGTATCAATATATTGAGAAGATGCCTAAATGTCTGCCGATATATCAAGAAACCTAAAATACCGAAAATTGGGGGGTACCCTTATATGGGAGCTATGCCTAAACGTGGGCCGATATAGCCCATCTTCGAACTTGACCTGCCTTCAGACAAAAGACGACTCTATGCAAAATTTTAGCCTTCTATCTCAATTCGTTTAGATGCTAGAGTGATTACAACAGACAGACGGACATGCTTAAATCGTCTTAGAATTTTACACTGATCAAGAATATATATACTTTATAGGGTGGGAAATGATTATTTTGATGCGTTACAAACGGAAAAAACAAAACTAATATACCCTCCATACAATGGTGGAGGGTATAAAAACAGAACTAATATACCCTCCATACTATGGTGGAGGGTATAAAAAGGAAGTTATATGGGGACTACCCCTAAAATGGGGTGAATATTAATAATTTTTGGTCGGTGATTTGTTACCATATACGACTACAAAATACCAAATTACAGCAAATTTGGTTGAAAAACGCGCTCAAGAACCCCAAAATAACGAATATTGGGGAGTACCCTTATATGGGGGCTATCAGAAAAAAGGACATATGTTTATAATTTTTGGTGGGGAGATTTGCTACCCAATAAGAACTCAAAGTACCAAATTTCAGCGAATTCGGTTGAAAAACGCACTCAAGAACTTCAAAACACCGAAAATTGGGGGGTACCCTTATATAGGTGCTATCAGAAAAAGTGGACCGATGTTTACAATTTTTTGTGTAGATATTTGGCACTAAATAAGAACCCAATGTACCAAATTTCAGCGAATTCGGTTGAAAAACGCGCTCAAGATCCCCAAAATACCGAACATTGGGGGGTTCTGTTATATGGGGGCTACCAGAAAAAGTGGACCTATATTGATAATTTTTTGTGGAGACATTTAGTACCCAATAAGAACCCAATGTAGCAAATTTCAACGAATTCGGTTGAAAAATGCGCTCAAGAACCCCAAAATACCGAAAATTGAGGGGTACCGTTATATGGGGGTACCAGAAAAAATTGACCTATATTTATAATTTTTAGTAGGGAGATTTGGTACTCAATAAGAACTCAAAGTACCAAATTTCAGCGAATTTGGTTGAAAAACGCGCTCAAGAACCTCAAAATACCGAAAATTGGTGGTACCCTTATATGGGGGCTGTCCGAAAAAATGGACCTATATTTATAATTTTTAGTGGGGAGATTTGCTACCCAATAAGAACTCAAAGTACCAAATTTCAGCGAATTCGGTTGAAAAACACGCTCAAGAACCCCAAAATACCGACATTTGGGGGGTACCCTTATATGGGGGCTACCAGAAAAAATTGACCTATATTTATAATTTTTAGTGGAGAGATTTGGTACCCAATAAGAACTCAAAGTACGAAATTACAGCCAATTCGGTTGAAAACTACGATCAAAACCCCCAAAATACTGAAAATTAGAGGGTACCGTAATATGGGGGCTACCAGAAAAAATGGACCTATATGTATAATTTTTTGTGGAGAAATTGGGTACCCAATAGCAACTCAATATACCAAATTTTAACGAATTCGGTTGAAAAACGCTTTCAAGAACCCCAAAATACCGAAAATTGGGGGACACCCTTATATGGGAGCTGCACCTAAACGTGGACCGATATATCCCATCTTCGAACTTGACCTGCCTGCAGACAAAAGGCGACTCTGTGCAACATTTTGGCGATCTATCTCAACTCGTTTAGACGCTAGAGTGATTACAACAGACGGACAGACGGACGGACAGACGGACATGCTTAGATCGTCTTAGAATTTTACGCTGATCAAGAATATATATACTTTATAGGGTCGGAAATGATTATTTCGATGAGTTACAAACGGAAAAACAAAATTAATATACCCTCCATACTATGGTGGAGCGTATAAAAATATATCTTCTGAACTAGTCATCTGATTTAATGGAATCACCGATTGGTATTCTAGAGGAATTCCTAATAAATACGTTAATTTATTTTAATTGATAAAAGCCTATTTGGTTAATTAGCATGTCAAGTGGAATCTG
The DNA here is from genome assembly GCF_032173495.1 of Musca vetustissima. Lineage (NCBI taxonomy): Eukaryota > Metazoa > Arthropoda > Insecta > Diptera > Muscidae > Musca > Musca vetustissima. Next base: position 21,250 of record NW_026884336.1, on the reverse strand, counting down.
AATAATTTGTTGCCATAAAATTTGATGTGACTTTCAAAAATTTATATATTTGTCGCATGTATAAGTCGTCAATTTGTTTGACGGCTCTTGTAAGATGTCGGAAAAAACATTTTATGATGTGATCATACACAATATGAACATTACAGCTATAGATGGTCATATTTAAAATGTATGTCAAGAAAAACATATGTCAAGTTCAGGGTCACCTTGGCACAATGTGTATAAATAGGGAAATAATTGACAATCTCTCATGATTGAATATTTTTATTCACATTTTTAATCTTTCTCTTCAAACAAAAGCTCTTATAAATGAGTTCTGGTTTCATTTCCTCTTCTATTTAAACAAAAACTTGAAAGTCAAACAGAAAATAACACAAAATTATAATTCGTGAGAGCAATTTGTTGTGATGTTTTGATTAGGGGTTGCATAAAAAAAATAAATGAAAATTAAGACAGAAACAAAATACAAATAATGTTATTATCTTCAGAAGACAGGCGATTTTGTAATTAATTTGTAATTGATTAATATTAAATAATGACGTATACATTTCTATTGATGAACCGATGTAGATTGATGACGACAATATATTAGGTTGGGGAAAAAATCCATTATTTTTTGCAGATGGCTGCACTGATAGATTTTTCGTAAAGTATCGATCAAACAATTTCAGATTTATGCTCTTTGGAAGGGAGATACTACGCAGTAAAAAATTATTTTGCTGTTTTTTTTTGGTGCATTTAGTTGTGAGTTACAAGGTGTTAAAAATGGAAGTGAACCGTAACAGTCAATTACGCGCAATTTTGGTTTCGTAGATTCCGTTCAGGAACTTTTGATGTTAAAGTTGCACCTCGCACAGGTATGCCGATCGTCAAAAATGTTGATAAAATCTGAGAAATGATCGAGAAATGCCTTTAAAATGGCAACAAAACGGTGCATATTTTACCCAAATCGGACATTCCGAAGTATCTTAAATAAAGTCCTATAGTTCATATAAAAATAATGGATTTCTTTTTCCCCAACCTAATAGTATTGGAATTACGTAAAAAACTGACATTATATTGGACATTTTGTCCAATATAAATGAAATTTTGCTCAGTATAGCTTATAGTGCCTACATTGCATATTTCGGTATATTTTTTGCCCGATTTCAGATTCAAAACTTGGTATTGCCTGTATACTGGGGTGAAAATTACGACAAAAAATTAGAGTTAATGCTCTTCGGTCATTGACTTCGAAATTCCACCTAATGACGGAGTAGAGATGGGCAGTGGGTAAATACCCAAAGGGTAAATACCCGGTAAATTGGGTAAATACTCATTTAGGGGTATTTATTTGTGTATTTACTATATTGAATCGGCAACCCAACATCTTACACCCTATTTCCGGGTTTCTGTTATTAAATCGATTTATGTTGTTACTATATTGAATCGGCATCCTAACATCTTACACCCTTTTTCCGGTTTCTTTTATCAAATCGCTTTAGAATGGATAGTTTTACGATACTTTAAAGTCGTGGGTAAATACCCGAGTATTTACCACTTGACATAGGCGGCCAAAATTTTGACCACATATTTTTAATGCCAAAGCAAATATAGAAATCCAAAATGGGGTCCCTGGGTCCAAGTTTTGATATAACCCCCATATAACCGTACCTCCCGATTTAAGGCATTTTTTTGTCTATTAGACACATTTTACGACCAAATTGGCTATAATTTGACACAGAGTGTTCTCTTTGTGTACCAAATGTCCACGGGTACCAATTGACCGCCTATGACAAGTGGTTTGCAGTTAATGAGTTTATACTCAATTTTTGGCTAAATACTCAATATAGTTTTACCTTTGTATGGGCGCTACCAGTAAATGTGGAACTACATACCTACATTTTTGCTTGGACATTTTGTACCCAAAGAGAACACTCTGTGTCAAATTACAGCCAATTTGGTTGTAAAAGGTGAATAATAGACAAAAAATACCTAAAATCGGGAGGTACGGTTATATGGGGGCCTTATCAAAACTTGGACCCAGGGACCCCATTTCGCACATCATTACTTGTATTGATATAAAAACCATCTGAGTCAAATTTTGGCCGCCTATGTCAAGTGGTTCGGCAGTTAATGGGTTTATACCAAATTTTTGGGTAAATACTCAAAATAGGGGTACCTTTGTATGGGGGCTACCAGTAAACGTGGACCACCTAAATTTTTGCATGGACACTTGATACCCAAAGAGAACACTCTGTGTCAAATTATAGGCAATTTGTAAAGTGGTAAATATAATCTCTATGATGGAGTGTATACAAATTTGTCCTTCTGTTTCCTAGTAAAAATTGGTATTGAAAGCTGAATATATCGGTCCACATAACGGTCCATAACCAAATATCTGATTGTTTGGGGACACCATTTGGGCACCATTTCCAGCCGAATTTTCTATAATTTGGCTTTGTATCATAACCACCGTTTTTGGATGACCTTTGCCGTTGGGCGATCTTGGCCATGATAAAAATAATTTCACTAGTTTTCACAATGCTATGGGATGGTGCTCCATCCCATACAAATATTTATGTTTATCTCTGTACTTTTTGCTGTGATAATCCTGTCCGTAATTCATTATTATTATTATTTTTGGGAAATAGATTTTGAAGTCACTGTACATTACACAACACATAATCGTACGACAAAACGGGCTGAGTACGTTTTTACCAAAGCTTGTCAAAGCCTAGGCCAGAAATGATGTAATGCCCTCATATCATATTTCCCCAATATATTCAGATATATTCAGATTGTAAACTGTCAAATATTGTAAATTTCTTCTTCATTCCACGACATTAATTTCTCATTATCTACTTCTCTTTCAGATGGTTCCACAAAGATTTGCAAATATATGCTTAAAGTACCACCATCATCACAACAGGCCCAGGCTCTGAATAACATGATGAGTTCATTTAAACGTGAAAGAATTTGTTACTATGAACTCTTCCCTGTTTTTGATGAAATGTACCGTAAGGCTGGTAAAGTGACAAAAATTGCTCCCAACGCCTATTCATTTGATAAAGATTTGGGTTTCGATATTGTCCTTATGGAGGATGTACGTCAGGATGGTTTCAAAAATATGAATCGTCTTGAAGGTCTTGATATGGATCATACCAAAAAAGCTCTGGATGTCATTGCCCAATTTCATGCTGCCTCAGCTACATATATTGTAAAGAACAATGGTCTGCCCGAGTTGATGATGAAGCCAATGCTTAATGAGCAAATGGTACAAATGTTGGCCAAAGGCCAGGAGCCACAAGAGAAAGTGGTAGAGGAAAATTTGCCTCTGTACAAAGCTGAGCAATTAAAAGATAAACTTGTAAGTTATAGAGGATCTAACATGTTTTATATATCTAATTGTATTGAAATTTGTGTACTTTCAGATAAGTTATCGCCCAAAGTACTTGAAGGAAATCATTGACTCAGAAAAACGTAGCATGGATGATTTCAACGTCCTCAGTCATGGTGATTGTTGGTCCAACAATATTATGTTCCAACATGATGAACACAACAATATCGTCAAGACATTGTTGGTTGATTTTCAAGCTGGTCGTTTTACATCCCCTGCCTTGGATCTGCAATATTTCCTTTTGGGTTCCACTTGCTTGGAAAACAAAATCAAATATTACGATTACTTTATTAGTTACTATCATAAGCAGTTGGTGGAAAATCTTATGATTTTGGGTTATCCCAAAAAGTTGCCAACTTTAAGAGATGTCCATTTGTGGATGATTGATTTTGCTTTTATGGGTAAGTAGCGGGAGAAAATAAAAAAATTGTATTCTTCTAATTTTAAAACTATCCTTTGATTTTCAGGTTACACTGTGATTTTAAAGAGCCTTCCCGTTGTTCTTTTGGATCCCAGTACCACCAAAGATATTAACATGGACAACATGATGGGAGATAAAAAGGATGGCGGAGCAATGCAAAAGGCCATGTACACCGGTGAACGTTACTGCAAACAAATGCAACAACTTTTGCCATGGTTAGCTAATAAGGGATATTTTGATTAAGTATAGACGTTGGTGTAAATTATTTTAGTTATTTAAAGTTCATATACTTGTATATATGTACAATAACCAAAAGGACTGAATCCGTGAATTTAGTTAATAAAGGAAAGTTATAGTAATTAATAAAAAACAGCTATGAAAGTAGTAAAGACGGACTGGGCCGACTATATGATACCCTTCACCATTATGGGTATATTTTATATATGTGTTCTAACTGACGTCGCTTTTTCGAAGGAAAACTGACATGAAATTGGACGAACATAAATATGTGTTATTTATCTATAAGTGAACCGACGGGCAGATTTAGAGTCATTTGCGTACAATGGGACAAATTAATGTAAATCGATTATGGACACTATTAAAAATTTAATCTCAATCAGACACCCGTGCGAAATATATATGGAGGCTATGTCTGCATCTGCACCAATTTCAATATCTAAATATGAACCGATTTTCACGAAACTTAGCACACATCACACTTGACTCTATTCAGTACGCTATGCCAAATTTTGTGTGGTGCTCAATTGGTACCCAATTAACATAAAATTGGACCAAATTATATATGGGAGCTACATTCAAATCTGAACCGATTTTTACGAAACTTGACACTCGTTATGTTATATTAATTTCAGTACGTTGTACAAACTTTTGCGGCAATCGGCCTAACTTTGGGTCCTTGGTGCACCATTTACTTAAAATCGGGAGCTATATATAAATCTGAACTGATTTCAACAAAACTTAACACGCGTTATGTTATAGTAACTTCAGCAGGTTGTGTAAAATTTTGAATTTAAGTTCAAATCACGCCTGCCTCGCAAGGATTTGTCGATATTGTACTTCCTCGGTTGTTTTTGAACTCAGATCCATGTTTGCTGTTTGCTGCAAGGCACCCACATCTGTAGGAGATATTTGCTCACAATCGCAGAATGACGAGGTAAAGAATGAAAAAACACTGCATATGTTCGTAACAGACAAAAGGGAACGAGACAGACATAGGGTTCCTTTTGAGAATATGCTTAGAATCACTTTATGCATGTCCGTCCGTCTTCTCATGTTAAATTGTAAACAAAGTACAGGTCGCATTTATGATCCGAATTGGATGAAATTTGGCATAGCTCATTTACTTGACCCAAGGACGAACCCTATTGAAATTGGATATATCTCCCATCTATATGTTTGTCCGATTTGATGTAAAGTCCCTATATATCATTCGACTTGTACAAAATTTGACATAGCGTACTGAATTATGTACCGATTATGTATTTGTGAAAAGAGGTTCAGATCTAGATATGGCTGCCATTTATATTTTCGTCCGATTTAAGGTCTGGAAAGGTGTGTTCTAAGTTTCGTGCAGCAAGCCCCTATATTTCTTTCGATTTGCGCGAAAGAAATATAGGGGCTCGATGCATAGAAATATAGTACGCGTACTAAATTAGGTATGTAATGATGTGTGCTAAGTTATATAGATATAGCTTCCATCCGATTTGATTTAAATGGTACACCAAACACCTCGCGTTTTTCCGATTGACACGAAATTTTACAACACGTGCTAAAGTTACTATATATATAGATAACGTGTGAAAAGTTTTGTAGACATCGGTTTTAATTTAGATATACAGTTGCGGTCGAAATAATAGCAGCGCACGTTTTAATCAATAGTTGGAAAACAGAGAAACATGCTGAGATCGGACGATTACAAAATAGTTGTGATACTGAATCCCGGCAGTATATGACACCTCCACAGGTCAAAAAATTACGATCCCTAAAAAGATCAAAGATTTTGGATTTGAGTATTTTCCTCGTACTGCGGAGTTGGAACAAAATGGAATTGATGTCGCTCAATGCTGCAACACGTTACAGAATATGAATATGCATTTCATAAAAGGAATTTTCAACAGGACAATGATCTAAAATAAACCTGACGATTAGCAAAACAGATGTTTCTGGACAACAATATATGTATTATGCACGGGATCGCGCAGCCACCGGATCTAAATTCAATTGAACATTTGTGCTGCAATTTCAAAAAGTAGGTCGTCATAGCTAAATCCACGAATAATAATGAGCTATGGAGCGTAATTTAAGAAACTCGACTAAAAAATCTAGATCTTGAAACCAGAATAAATTAATTGGAAGTAACATCTGTTCGATAAGTGTTGATTTTCAAATTAGTATACGTAAAACAATTTTTTATTATTTTTCAATATTAATTAATAAAACAATTATAACTAAACATCAGTTTAAATAGTCATCGGATTTAATGGCGCTTCTGTCTGTATTCATTTCTTAAGTAATGGCTAAACCGACTATTAATTTATTTCAATTGATGAAAGCCTATTTGGTTAATTAATAAATCAACTGAAAACTAAAAATTTATTTCTCAAGTGCAGGCTAACTGTTTCATGTGACTAATAAATGCATAACAGTGAGCCCTTCTAAGGTTGTTTCAAAGGGCTCACTAAGGTTGTTTTAGAAATGTTTGTCCCCAATAATAGAAGAATATAATTAAATTTCAAATTCTGCCCTTTTATGTGATTGTATTGCATATAAGCATTTCCTGGTATTTAATATTTTAACCTTTGTAACAATTCACATTTGAATGTTTTTACTGTTTTTCAATTGAATATCATGAAAAACTTTTAGGTAGGTCAAGTTCAGGTACATCTTTGAACAGTGTGCTGGCATGTGAACATTTTACAACCTCATTGGGGACATTGTCCGTTCTATTAATTCCCCCACTGTTCAAACAAAAGCGTTTGAATTAATCAAAAAAAAAAACTTATCAATGTTAGCAATTAACCTGCAAGTCATGTTCGTGAGAGCAATTTCTATTATCTTTTGTTATACTGGCTTTCAGTAGAACTGAAAACAAATTCTAAAAACTAGTAAAAATTTTATTATCTACAAAAGATAGGCAAGTGTGTACGCAAACCATATTATGGGTGGTTTTAAATTATTTTTATATAGAAACAGCGCAAATATAGTTTAGGATTGCCACTGTCGGTTTTTTAATTATCAGCCATAGCAATGGAGGATGAATTAAAATTGTTTGCCGTTTGTAACTAATATCCGATATTTTAAACTTGTCAGTCATTTGTAACCGCTAATTTCGGAAAATTTTTAACATTAACCATCCAACCATGGTTCCAAACATGCTTCCATTCAAGGCACCTACCGCTTTTGAATTGGTTTTAATACGGTAACTTGTGTTTTAAGTAGAAAATTTCCATGTCACACGATTTTTGATATTTTGACAAGTTAACCAAATTTTCTAATGGATTGCACTGTAATTAAACATTTGGAGAAAGGAAGTAGCTGTTCTCTCAATCAAGATATTTCCATATTATAAAATGTCCACCATATAAAGACTTGGTTCGATTCCTAGTATTTAAAAAAAAATTATCCCATGGACACATAATAACCGTGAGCCAATTTTTCATAACTTTCTTAGAATCCGTATTTTACAAATTTGTATGTGATTTATGAAAATAATGGTAACTCTACACCACTAATCAATCGTTGCAATGAAAAACTGTAGTCGTCATCCAAGCCATTCCAATTGTTTACACTATACAGCAAAAATATTATATTTCGCCAAAGGCTAGTTTTTATGCGTAAACAATTAGTTTGAACGAACTTAAATATGTGATATTTATCTATATCTAAACCGACTAACATCAATCTCTACACATGCGAAAATATATATGGGAGCTATATCAAAATCTGAACAGATTTTCACGAAACTCGCACACGTCATTCTACACTTCATTCAGTACGCTATGCCAATATTCGTGCAAATTGAATGATTTTCAGGGTCGTTGGTGCTCAATTTACCTAAAATCGGACGAAAATATATATGGGAGTTATATCAAAATCTGAACCGATTCCAATTTCAATAGGGCCCGTCCTTGGGCCAAATAAGTGACTTGTTCCAAATTTCATTCAAATCGGATTATAAATGCGACCTGTACTTTGTTTACAATTTAACATCAACAGACGGACGGACGGACATGAATAAATCGATTCAGAAAGTGAACCATGGGTCTATCTCGATTCCTTTTGCCTGTTACAAACCTATGCACAACGACATAATACCCTGTACCACCGTGTGGTGAAGGGTATAATAATATGTAGATTTAAATATGCCCGTCTTTGCTGGTTCACCCACAATGTTAGATTTTGGAATTATTTAGCGTATGGAGTGTAACCCCCATATATCTGTACTAAAAATAAGACTATTCATCACACTTTGGCACAGGACATATGTGTATATGTTTGTAACTTGCCAAAAGAAACGACATAGACCCGTTGTTAATTTTAAGGATAACTTTCTGAATCGATTTATGCAGGTCCATCCCAACGTCTGTCTCTCCATGTATTAATAAAAAACAAAGTACAGCTCGAATTTATGACTTAAATTGGATGAAACTTGGTACAGATCATTTATTTGACATTAGAAAAATATTTCTATTGAAATTAGAAATATAGTCCTAATGTTTGCCAGATCGAGACAACTATTTGTAGAGCTAAACTAAATTGAGGCATGTATAAAGTTTTGTAGAAATCGGTTCAGGTACACCAAACACACTAAGTCTGTCTAATTGACATGAAATTTTGCAAAGAATTTGGAATTATATTGTGTATTTCTAATTTGAGACATCGGGTTCCCATTGGGTGGTTTTTCTTCCTATCAAAAATATCAATATCGGTCCATCTTTAGGTATATATTATGTATAAAGGTCTCGTCCAATATAGATGCTTTTCCATTTTTTAACAGAACAATTTGTATTTATAAATTGTGAAAGACATACATATGTGCAGAAAATGTTCAGTATATTTCCATGCTTTGAAATATAAACACATAAAAGTCAGATTTCAGATTTTCATATTCAACAGATGCATTCTAACATAACATGATATTGGCCATATTTTGGATCCTTGGTGTATGATTTAATTAAAATAGGAGGAAAATATATATAGGAGCTATATCTAAATCTGAACCGATTTGAACGAAACTCACCACACGTTAAGCTATACTAACTTCACTAAGTTGTGCACAATTTTGTGAACCGAGAACATATTTTTACGAAATCTAACATACATCATTCTAGACTTAATTCTGTACGATTTTTCAAATTTCGAGCAAATCAAAGGATATAAAGGGACTTTGGTGCACTATTTATCTAAAATCGGACGAAAATATATATGGGAGCTATATATATATATGGGAGCGATTTTCGCGAAACTTAACACACATCACTCTAGACTTAAGGGCCCCCCCATTCTCGGGGTCAATTTTTTTATTTAATTCGAATCTACACCAATTCAAGAATGTCCCTACAAAATTTCAAGTGAAAATGTCAAGAACCCTTGAAGATATAGCCGATTTATTGTGTCAGCATCAAGTGGCGGCTAAAGGGCTTCTCAAACTTTAAACGCGTTTTTCTCTAAACATTTAATTATATATGTGCAAAGTTACAACCCTTAACTATCATTGGTATTCATTTACCAGCCCCTTTAAAATCTTAAAAATAAAAAATCGTGAGGGGGGGGGGGTTCCCTTAATTCAATACGATATGCCAAATTCCGTGCAAATCGAAAGTTATATAGGGCCTTTGGTGCACCATTTACATAAAATCGTACGAAAATATATATAGGAGCTATATCGAAATCAGGACCGATTTTCAGGAAACTTAAAACACACCATTCTAGACCTAATTCATTACGATATTCCTAATTTCGTGCAAATCTAAATATATATAGGGACTTTGGTACACCATTTACCTAAAATCGGACGAAAATATATATGGCAGCTATATCTAAATCTTGACCGATTTTCAGGAAACTAAACACACATCATTCTAAACCTAATTCAGTACGCTGTGCAAAATTTCGTGCAAATTGAAAGATATATAGGGACCTTGGGACACCATTTACATTAAATCGGACGAAAATATATATGGGAGCTATATCTAAATCTGAACCAATTTTTCCCAATTTCAATAGGGCTCGTCCTTGGGTCAAATAAGAGACCTATGCCAAATTTCATCCCATTCGGATCATAAATGCGACCTGTACTTTGTTTACAATTTAACATGGACAGACAGGCAGACGGACATGCATAAGTCGACTTAAAATGTTATTCTATGCATATTCTCAAAACGAACCATGTGTCTATCTCGTTTCCTTTTGCCTGTTACAAACATATGCACGAAGACATAATACCCTGTACCACAGTGTGGTGAAGGGTATAAAAATGTGCTACGTATGAATATATATTTGTTTTTCTTCACAATATTCACTACTTTGTGGAGTAGGTATAAGAAGGACTGGTTCAATACTATCCTTCTTCGTAATTAGTTTCTCTGTCTGTCCGTCTTTTTAAATCACGATTGAGATAAAGATAAAACTGACATTGGACAGACATTGCTACTTCTAGGAGGTTTGGTGTTGGGATATAAATTCGATATAGAGGTCCAGGTTTTGGTGAAGCCCCCATATAACGGTACCCCGAATATTCGATTCTTTGGAGATTTTTGACTTGTTTTTTAACCGAATTGGCTGTAATATGTATTTTCATTGAATGGTTAATTTCACTACCCAAAATTATCAATATGGATCCCCGTTTTGGTATAGTCCAATAAAACGATAGCCCCTATTAGATAAACATCTAACACTTTTTCGGTATATTCAAGTTATCATGAGTTTTCTATGCACTACTAATTTTACACATTTTTAATGGCACAAGATCAGCTATTAAAGTCGGAAAGGACATCTCGGAGCCCTTCGGGGGTTCAGACAAGGTGACAGCTTCTCGTGTGACTTTTTTAATATCCTGCTAGAAAAGGTCATACGAGAGGCAAGAGTGGACAGAAATGGCACTCTGTGCACCAAACAACACATGTTAATCGCTTGCGCAGATGAAATCGAACATTGCGGACGGTAAAGGCCATCTTTGAACAAATTGAGAAGGAGTCTGCCAATGTGGGTCTGACAGTAAATGGCGAGAAGACCAAGCTGATTGTATCAACACGAAGGAGTCCAGTAGACTCGGACCAACGGTGGAACTTGAAACTCACACTCTACAAGACGTTAATACTACCCGTGCTGTTATATGGACCTGAAGCATGGGTACTTACTCAAACAGATGAAGCAGCTCTTGAAGTGTTTGAGAGAAAAATTCTCTGAGAGATCTATAAACCGATCTGCGTCGACGGTGGATATCGGCGTCGAATGAAACACGAGCTTTACAATCTATACGCAGAGACTACGGTGTTGTGTGAATGGATGAGAATGCCTAAGATCAAAAAGCATATAAAAGCGAGGCTACTTATGGTTCACGCAGAAGGGTAAGGCCCCGAATTTGATGGAAATATCAAGTCAAGGATGACATATCAAAACATTGTTTTTCAGATCGACGCGCCTGGATATTTTTTGAAGTTCGTCTTATGGAACAAATGTTCTGTCTCCAGCCAGTCATATAAAGATAATTCTTCGTACAGGGGGTTTTGTTTTGCTCAGTGAGAATCCCTTATATCAAATTAGAAGCAATTCGGTTAAAATGTTTTAAACAGTTTCAAAATAGCGATTATTTGAGGGGGCTACACTACAAGGTGGACCGATATAGCCCATTATAAATACGAAACATCCTAGTAATAGCAATGTATGAGGAAAAAGTCAACGCTCTTAACATATATAGACGGACGGACATGGCTAAATCGACATAGAATGTTATTCCGATCAATAATGTATTTACTTTATTAGGTCTCCGGTGTGTATTTCGAGGTGTTGAAAACGGAATGACAAATTTAAATTTAATGGCTTATAATAATATGGCTTATAATAATCTAAATATTTCCAATGTGTTATATGATTTCATATATTCGAATCGTCAGATTTTGGACCATTTCTTTTTTTGTGTAGTTACTAATTTTTATTTAATCCCCTAGATATGAGCATCTTATCTTTTTAATAATTGTATATCATTTTTTCGCGTTCATATCTTTGAAGCTTTGTGTATTTGGTTTGGGTTTCGCAACTACAACAACAAAAGTTGTATTTGTGTAAATAAAACACAAACAAACGCAGTTGATCTACAATTAAAATGTTGGAAAAGCCTTTTTTCACATTGGGCCCATTAATGGATCTTGTGGGTTTATTCCGTGACAATTACTAAATTAGTAGTTCATCAGAATTTCAACGGGAAGGTTCACACGTAAACGGAGAACTATCGGACAATCGTGTTTATTTTAAAAAATCTCGCAGAAATGGTTAACAAAATCGGTGAAAGCGAAGATGTTCAAAATACACCAGAATGGTTAACCGAGGAATTATTTCGAGAATTTCTTGAAAAAGATTTTCCAAATTTTAAAAGAATCTCAAATTTTCACATCAAACCTGCAGTTGCGGCTGGGGAAAATTATATGACAGTGTTGCTGAGAGTTATAATTTCCGTTGAAATGCCCGATAGCAGCATCAATACCACCTCATATATGGTCAAAATTAAACCGCATGTAGAAAGGCTACAAATCATGATCAAAGAATGGCAAATATTTCGTAAAGAACACACCACCTATAGTAAATATATACCAAAATTTGAACAATACTACGCTGAGGCGGGAAGTCCACTGAAAATAGCACCACATATTTTGATGCCGCAACAAGTGCACGACATTAAGGATGACCTTTTGATATTGGAAGATTTACGTCTGAAGGGATTTAAAAATTTCAATCGTCATACGGGTTTAGATATGATACACACAAAAGCGGTATTGAGGAAGTTGGCACAATTTCATGCTGCCTCGGCACATTATGCCCTCGAAGAGGAAGAATTCCCCGCAATGTATGATCAATGTTTTACTGCCAAAAAGGATTTATTTCACGATCATCGTTTGCGTATTGGAAAAATATTCCGGGAAAATTTGCATTTATATGGTGGGATGGAGTATTTGGAAGACAAGTTGGTAAGTGAAAAATATACTAAATCATTAATATACTATTCAATATTTTTTTTCGTTTCTGGAGGATGACATAGGTCTATGCAGAAAATAGTTAATATTCCGCGGTTTCGCACATTTTTCGGTATTTTAAAGATCGAATTTTAAAACTACAATTTGATATTCTGTATTCTCGGGAAGTGCCAAATTTTGCTGAAATATTTGATTGTGGGTCAATGTTTTGCCATATGCCCCATATAAAGGTTCCGCTCTATTTTCGGTATTTTGAAGGTTATATTCGAAAGGTTTGCAATTTGGCATTCCGGATTCTTGGAGAGTGGGAAGTTTTTTGAAGATTTTTTTAATAGGGCAACGTTTTGACATAGTCTTATAATTCCGCCCATTTTCAGAATTTTGAAGATTATTTTTAAAATATAAAGTTCCGCTCCATTTTCGATATTTTGAAAGTTATATTCGAAAGGTCTGCAATTTGGCATTCCGGATTCTTGGAGAGTGGGAAGTTTTTGTGTATATTTTTTAAATAGGGCCACATTTTGACATAGTCTTATAATTCCGCACAGTTTCAGAATTTTGAAGATTATTTTTTAAAGGTTTGCAATATGGCATTCCGGGTTATGTGGGGTGACAATATTTTTTTGCAGAATATTTTCAATGTGGGCCCATTTTTTGACATAGCCTCTTTGAGGGTGACCATTTTCTATACAGCCCTTCCCGACTATTTTCGATATTTTGAATATTTCCGCCGATGTGGTAGTAAAAAAAAATTTCGAGTTTTTGGAGTCTTAAATATGTATATCTATGCAGAAAAAATATCAAATTAGGTCTATATGTTGACATGGCCCGTTTTTAAAAAATTCCGCCCCATTTTCGTCATTTCCGACACATAAAATACTAATAAAATTATTTGTACTTTTTTCAGAAAAACTATGCCGAACTGAAATGTGATCCCTTCCAAATGAAATCGGAACGTGATCCCGCAGAATTCAATGTTCTGAATCATGGTGATTTATGGGTTAATAATATCATGTTCCAGTACAATGATGATGGATCGTTAAAGGAGACATATTTCATTGACTTTCAAATGGGTCGTTATGGATCACCAGCACAAGATTTATTATATTTTATATTTTCATCGACCAGTGTTGATATTAAATTGAAACATTTTGATTATTTCATATCCTACTATCATCGGAAGTTAATTGAAAATTTACAATTGCTTATGTATAAAGGGGTAATGCCAAAATTAAAGGATATTCAGTTGGCGCTGTTCAAGCATGATTATTGGGGTAAGTTATAAAAATAAACTTTTTTGACTTTGATAAATTTAATAAATCGCCTTTTCTTTTAGCCTATACTACAGTCAGTGCATTGATGCCCATTGTACTTTGTGAGGCACGTGATGATGCCAATGTTGATAACTTAACCGGTGAGAATGGAGAAGAGTTCCGCCAAGCCATGTATGGTGGCGCCAATTATGTCAAATCGATGAAAATGTTATTACCTTGGCTTGATAATCGTGGAGCTTTTGATTTATGATGTTCCTAAAACTAGTATTTGTGTACTTATGTATGTAGAAATTGCATGCTAGTATTATATGATATTATCCTAGTGTTACATTTATACAAATAAAACTAATTAATATATTGAAAGAAATTTAGATATTTGAAAAGTATATTTATGATCCGCCTAGTCGATTTTTTTTTATAAAACTCTTTTACACAACACTTTCTGAACACTATTCATATATTTTACGATTTTTTTCTGTGGAACTTCGGGTTCTTTTTCATTCAAATTTTAATTTTTGTTGATGTTGCCGTAGCTACTTTTGCGACAGTTAATTATTTAACAAGTTTATAACGCATATGTGTACTGCTGAAGGATTTTTTGCTAAGCACGCTTTATTTGGAGAAGTGCAGCGAGCACTTTGATGGAAATCAACTCGAGAACTATCAGGCAGTGGTCAAAAATTAAGTTTAAATTAAATGATGTAAAAGCTCATACTATTTACATACTTAACTGGCTTGAGACTGATCATTTGTTCCATGAGTCGAGCTTAAAAA
This sequence comes from Musca vetustissima, assembly GCF_032173495.1. NCBI lineage: Eukaryota > Metazoa > Arthropoda > Insecta > Diptera > Muscidae > Musca > Musca vetustissima. The sequence goes on along the minus strand of NW_026884336.1, from coordinate 6,193 downwards.
AGATTTCCAGGTGCTTCTGTCTTGTGCGCAGCTTTTCCAATTTGAGAGACCATGTTATCTTCCACTTGATCTGTCCATCGAATTTATGGCCTTCCCCTTTTGAGCTGGGACATCCTCACAATATGGCCTAGCCAACATATTCGCTGAAGCTCGATATGTCTGACTATGTCGATGTCCGAGAATACAACTCATGATACAACTCATGGTTCATTAAACGGCGATATTCAGCGTCGACGCAGTTTGGCCCATAGATATTTTGGAGAATTTTCCATGCTTCAGATCCATACGGGTAGTATCAGTGTCTTGTTGCTTACTTAGATCATAGTTGCATCTGTTGGCAACACTATTCTTTTTTTGTTAATTGCTCGAAGCTGTTCCACTATTGGTCCAAGTCTACTGGACGTATTGCGTGTTGATTCCATCAGCTTGGTCATCTCGCCATTTACTGCCAGTCCCACTTTGGCAGACTCCTTATCAATTCGTTCAAATCTGTCGTTGACGTTGGCGAGTTTAGTGTGCCATTTCTGTTCACATTAGCATCTCGTATGACCTTTACAAGCAGGATGATAAAAAGATCACACGACAAACTGTCACCTTGTCTCAATCCTCGTTCGGTATGTAAGGATCCGAGAGGTTATTTCCGACTTTAACGGCTGATGCCGAACTCAGACATTACATTAAACACCTTTGAGCGGATTAGCCTGTCGAATGCGGCTTTATAGTCGACGAATAGGTGAAGTGTGTCGATGTGTTTTCGTGGGTCTTTTCAAGGATTTGGTATGGTCCAATAATGTCATCGCCCATAGGCTTCACTTCACATCGCACTTTATATGCGTTGGGAACCGTTTACAGAAAGCTGGATTCAAATAGATGCTCGATGTTTGGGTGCCACACCAATTGGGCTAGGCCACCAGAAACATCGGGAAGTTTTAAGGCATTTCAAGTGAAACTCTTGAAGATATAGCCGATTTATTGTGTCAGCATCAAGTGACGGCTGAAGGGCTTCTCAAACTTGGTATGTTTTTTGCAAGACTTCTATGAGAGAGAGGCATATTTATGTATATATACATATATATAAAAAAAAGATGCACTTCAAAATATTTGAATTGTATATAAATTTGAAAATAATGCGGTCATTCAACTTAAAAATGAAATTCCTAAGTTTTTATAACCAAATAAAGCATTCATATTATAATATAATAATGTATGTATGCATATGTGCATTTGCTTGTATTTCCTTTGTGTACAATTTGTTTGACAATAGCTGTGCATTCATATTCATACATAGTATGTATGTGTGTATATTGTGTGGGATCTAATAAATACATTTTTGAACCATTATAAACAGAATGCATCAACACAATATTCGTTTTGTCTCCAAAATGAAGGTCAGGTGTACAATGATATGTTTAAATTAAAATTAATTATGCATTTGTATATATTTGTTAGCAGACATATTTTTATTATTTGTATCATGTTTGTTGTTTGTGATTAAAAATACTTGAATAGCAGCTTAATATAATTATAATTATTCTTATTTTATACTATATATGGTTAATTGACCAAAGCAATAGAATACAGCGACAAACAATTGCCAAAAATTCGAATTATGAAGAAAGCTAGGTGAGTGGTTGACATGCCAAATTGATTAACTGCAGAATTTGAATAATTGTCACACATTTCATCCAATTCGGATTTTAAATGTGACCTGTACTTTGTTTTCAAAAGTAAATGGACAGATGGGCGGGTATGTATATCGAGCCCTATTCGCCAAAAAAAAAAAATGTAACCCTCAAATTTGAAATTTTACAGGAGAAGTTTTGTTTTAAATAAATTCAGATTTAATAAAGCTATTATTTTGAAATTTAGTACTATAGTATAAAACAAAACTTGTTTTTGGTGAATATGGTCCGATATATTGACCATTCAGATTTATTTTAATACTTCAACGAATATTTATTAAGCCATCTAAGCTTAAATTACTTCTTGAAAACATATTCTTTAAAAAAACCATACGAATAAATACTCTATCAAAAGCCCGTGCTACTTTCAATACTAAAAGAAATTGATCGTTGAAAAAATATTCTTCAAATCCATGAACAAATATTAATTGATAATATCAAGGCATTTTTATACCCTTCACCACACTGCGGTACAGGGTATTATGTCTTTGTGCATATGTTTGTAACAGGCAAAAGGAAACGAGATAGACACATGGTTCCTTTTGAGAATATGCATGGAATCACTTTCTGAGTCGATTTACGCATGTCTGTCCGTCCATGTATTTTTGTAAACAAAGTACAGGTCGCATTTATAATCCGATTTGAATGAAATTTGGCACAAGTCACTTATTTGACCCTGGGACGAGCCCTATTGAAATTGGAGGAAATCGGTTCAGATTTAGATATAGCCCCTATCAGGGACGTACGCAGGGGGGCGGCCCTGGGGGCCCGGAGTGTGTGCTAAGTTTCGTAAAAATCGGTTCAGATTTAGATATAGCTCCCATATATATTTTCGTCCAATTTAAGTAAATGGTGCACTTAAGATCCATAGCTAGGCCGATTGATACAACGTACTCAAATTAATATAAATTAATCGCTGGGAAGTTTCCTTGAAATCGGTTCAGATATAGATATAGCATAGCTTCCATATATAATTTTTACTTATTCATTATACCCTACACAACTATGTTGTCAGGGTATTATAGCTTTGTGCAGCCCCCAATGTTTGTAACGCCGCGACATATTGGTCCTAGACCCACCTTTAAGTATACCGATCGACATATATCGACTAGCTGAGTCGATCTAGACATGTGTGTCCGTCCGTCCGTCTGTCCATTATAATTTGTAAACACGATGCAGGCCACAGTTATGGACCAATCTTCACGAAATTTGGCATGTAGAATGGGTTCTGGTCAATGAAGACCCCTATTGTTTTTGGAAAAGATCTGTTAATATTTAGGGGATGGAATGAACCAAAAACTTTATTTTTTCGGTTTTTCTGGTCGCTCCAGAGGCCGCAATTATGGCCCAAACACCGGAAATTTTTGCATGGAGCCAAAGAATAAGCATGCCTGTTTCGATAAAGATCGGTCAATATTTAGCGGGTCAAATGGACCCTGACTTTTGTGTGAAAAATGACAAAATTTGTATCCTATAGCGTATAGATTTACCACTGAAGGACATAGACCTGAGAAGTTGATAGTATATCCATGAGGAGTGGTTGACCTTTAAACTGATACCAATTTTACTGTCGTATGTACTCGGTTGTGGGTGTTACACTTAAATGTTTACAGGTGCTTACGTACTCAGATATTATTTAGTAGCCCATCACCACAGTAGAGGGCGGAAATATGGAAATATAGCGCTCATCGCTTTCACTAGTATCGAGGTATGGTCAAGGACAACGCCTATAATTTTCGTGATGATAATTTTCGGTGATGATGGAATAATGTGGACCGATAACGTTTTTTTCGAGTCGATCTACAGGCCACAATTGAAAGCCGAACATCACAAAACAACCCACGTTGAAGGGAATCTGGACAAGTAATTATAAGGACTGTACTGAATATTAGTAATATTTGTGGACCTCTGGTGGGTCATGAGGATGCATACATTGCGAAATATTGCCCAAGCTCAGAATGTGGTACCACAGAAAGTTAGATGTTCGTGGAAGTTGTGTAGGGTATCATATGGCCGGCCCCCTCCGACTATACTGCTCCGCTCACTGGTTTTAGAATACATATGTAGAATATTCCAAAGTGGTGAAGGGTATCATATAGTCGGCCCAGTCCGACTTTACTATTTTCCTTACTGGTTTTAATTTACCATTATGTTAGTTCTAGAAAATATTTTTTTTTATTTTTTTATTTAAAACTCCATGTGTTTTATAATCTTTGATAATCGTATCGTCGACATAATTACCCTCCACATAAAATCTTCCATATCTACATGTAATATAGAGACACAAAACATTTATCATTCAATTTTACATTTTTCTCTTATTGGAATTAATCATTTTGGCATTGCGACGCATTCATGATACAGCGCAATAGCAAATCATAATTTGCGCAATGTTCTTAAACAAAATCTATATCAAGTCTCAGTAGCTTTTCGAACGTTGCGCTTAAATATTCAACGCGGACAAAAAACAACAAACAATCAATTTAAAATACTAAAACCGAACAACAACAATACCAAAATGGTTCAAAATTCAAATGGTGATACGCAGCATAAAGAACAAAATAACAACAACAATGGCGACTTTCCAGATAAACCGGAATGGTTAACACCAGAATTGTTTAGTGATTTCTTAAAAAATGATTATCCAAATTATACAAAAATTACCAACTTTGATGTTAAGCGGGCAGTGGCTGCAGGTGAAAATTTTATGACCACCTTATTAAGAATACATTTAGAAGTTGAATTGCCCTGACTGAGCACCAAATCCACATCCTATATGGTGAAAATAAAACCCAACACTCAACAAATGGAAAATATGATCAAAGAATGGCAAATATTTGAAAAGGAGCAGGCAACCTATTCCAATATATACCCAATTGAAGAATTCTATTCGAATGTGGGGAAGACTGTGCGGTTTGCTCCAAAATTACTGGAATTGAAAAATGCCACCCATAACGATTATTTACTTATTATGGAAGATTTACGTTTGCATGATTTTAAAAATGCCAATCGGCATTTGGGTCTTGATATCGCACACACAAAGGCAGTACTTGAAAAATTGGCACAATTTCATGCTGCATCAGCACGTTATGTTGAATCGGTGGAGGAATTCCCCAAAATGTACGACCAGTGTGTGGTGGCGGAGAAGGATGAGTTTGTAGAACATCGTCTGAATGCTGGAAAAACCTTTAGAGATAATATGCATTTGTATGGTGATTTGGAATATTTACGAGAGAAATTGGTGAGTGGAAATTATTGACCTATATGGAAAAGCCTAATTAGAATAAAAATTATATCAGAGTAGAACTGAAAATTTGCATATTACGATATTTAGAAGTTTTCAGCAGAAGTGGTGAACAAATGATTATTATTGGTCTATTTTTGGACATAGCTCCCATAGCTCCCGCTAGATTTTGAATGTCCATAGCCAATTCCCAAAGTATGCGCCCATTTTAAATATTACCTTCGCATTTTAAGAATTTTTATTGTTCTAGCTTTATTTTTCAAGCGATGTGGTTATACGGACCTATTTTAGGGAGGATAAAATACCAATAGGCAGAATTTATTTTAATATTGGAGGATATTTTGCGTAGGGTAAACATGAACCTTGAACAACATGATGGGGTTTTTATCATCTGTAAAATTTTGTACAGCGTACTAAATTAGGTCCAGTTTGATGTATCCCAAGTTTTGATAGAATCGGTTCAGATTAAGATAAAGATCCTGTATATAGTCTCGTCCGATTTTATGTAAATGGAACACCATACTGCCAATATTGGCCGGATTGAGACAAAGTTTTGCACAGAGTAGTGAATTAGGTTCTTATTGATATATGCGAAGTTTTGATAGATCCGGATAAAGATAAAGTTCCTGTATATAGTTTCGTCCGATTTTATGTAAATGGGACACCAACTGTCAATATTGGTCCGATTGAGCCAACATTTTGCGCAGAGTACTGAGTTAGATCCAGATATATGTGTGTGAAGTTTTGTTGAAATCGGTTCGGATTTAGATATAGCTCCCATATATAGTTCCGTCCAATTTTATGTAAATTGTACAATTGTGCACAGCGTAATTGGAGCTGATTAAGACACTTGAAGTTTTGTTGAAATCGGTTCATATTTAGATATAGCCTCCATACATAGTTTTGTCCGATTTTATGTAAATGGTTCATCGATCGAGTTAAATTTTGGGCAGCGTACTGTATTGCAGCATACAATATGGTGGATGCCATGATTGCTCGAATACTTCCTGATTTAGTTATAGCTTCCATACATAATAAGGCTCGATTTCATACAAATGGTACACCAAAGAACCCAAGTCAGCCCGATTGACATGAAATTTTTAATAGACTTCGGAATGGTATGTGTAAGGGTTGTTTTAAATTAGTTCAAATAGTTATGTTGTTCACACATTTCATTTCGTCCAATTCCATTTCAATGGTCCTCCAAAGATGCTATGTCTGTTCTATATACAGGATATTGTACCAGTACACATGAGCATCTCTTGTA